>NW_025110563.1:0-72231 GCF_011392965.1 Frieseomelitta varia
TGAATTAGCAAAAGAACTTTTTCTACAATTTCATTCTCCCGGAATATGAACTATAAACGAGCGATACAGTTTATCAATTTGCAAAAAGACAAAAAGTTATTTGGAGAACGGAAAAAAAACTGACGTGAGTACTCTGTTAGTTTTTGCTATGTCAAGACATGATATCTCAATTATATTAGCACATTCAGAACATATGAGAATTACAGTTCCCATGTTTAAAAATACAGTAAAAAGAGCTTTTATCGTTAAACATGTTCTGTAACTTCTCACACGAAAGCTGAGGGCTTTCCTAGCAACGATAATTGCTTGATGTGCCGTTATAAAATAGTACACGATAAGCGGGATGCTGAAAGGTGTATATATGACTTGTCAAGAGCATATTTCACTATGTATCGAATACAATTCTTTTACACTGCAGCTGCGAGTCGATGGAAAAGTCAGTCAAGTCAGAATATTTGTTTGCTGTATCGTATACTTCCTGCAGTCATATCTGTGTCAACAAATCTCAATTTAAAGGTAAGCACATGATTTAAAATGCGGTATGCGGTTTATGCATGATGGAGCTCCGCCGCATTTTAGCCGAGTGGCTAGGAAATTTTTAAATCAACTCTTTGCAAATAAATGGATTGGTCGTGGAGGTCCTATTGCATGGCCTGCTCGTTCTCCGGATTTGAATCCATTAGATTTACATTTGTCGGGACATTTAAAATCTATTGTACACGCAACATCGATTTAACACGCTGAAATACTACGAAATAGAATAGAACAAGGCTTCCGACCAATTCGGGAAACAGCAGGAATGATAGAGAGAGTAACCAGATGAAGACAAGTGCAGGCTTGTCTTCAAATGCAAGGTGGTCATTTCGAGCATCTTTTGTAAAAGTAATTAAAACAGAAAATTCATTATATATCATAAACAAAGAGATAGGACATATATTTACATGACTTTTTTTCATTATTTTTAGGCGTACAATCAGCTCCCGAAGTGGGTCCCACAAGTTACGGAACACCCTGTATATATATATACATATATGCGTAATTTCAGTAGTTTTGAGCCCGTTTAAACTACATGTATCATTTATCACACGCTTATTTATAAGTATGAACACCGTGATGACGTGGGAATTGATTTACATGCATTTGTATTACATTAATCATTCAGTGCCAGTTTTGAAACTAGAAACGTCTCAAACATTTTATTTGCAACCACATCTGTCTATTGAGGCTTATCTTTTGTTCTTTCTTCATTCAAGTTAGATTGTTGATTAAACAATTGTAGTGCAAACACAGAAATATTAAAAATCAGCTTTTGAATATTATAATTTAACTTATAAATCTATGCCTCCTTCATTTATCTTTTGTAACTTGCGACGAATCGCCGCACTTACTGAATCTTCTATCTATCATTCAAGCTCCTGTACACTTGGTCGATCGTACGTAATAGCACAAGGTAAAAAAGTAATCAATCGTACATGTAAAATGTACGATATAAATAAATGTCCAATTCTCGCAACAGTTATTAATTGCAATTTAGGAGGAGAAGGAATTGGACGATAACGAGAAGAAGAAACTAAGGAAAATCTAAGCTAAGGAGGAGAAGACGAAGAAGAGGAGGAATGTGAGGATAGAACAATTCACACCTTTCATGGTGCTGTCGCAGCGTCCTGTGAAAATTCTTTTGCATCTGAATACAACGATGCATACATTCGTATATATTTCATGCACGTTTCACTCCATAGTCAGCGAATGACAGTACATAATGACATAAGCTTGTATTCTTTGTTTAGACAACGAGGATCACTTGAGGGAAAAGAGTTTAAGGATGTCTAAGGATAATCTCATAGAGAAAAGCGAGGAAGAAGAGCGACTTCTGGAGAGTCTAAGAGACGTAAGAAAAGCGACGACGAAAAATTCGATGATTATTTGGAGGATGACTATGATTTGATAGAGGAAAAATAATACAATTCAACATTTAGAGAAAAGTTGATAATATATTTAATTTATAAGAATGACTAATGATACTATTAAATGTATTCAATAAAAATACAACCACAAACGAAATACAACGTAGACGTTACATTTTATGAAATTTCGTTATGTCATATGTTCTGATATACCGATTTCAAAAAAGCACAGTGTTTCTTACGCTCTGTACAATTTATTAAACGAACATGAGAATTATAATTGTCAGTGTTGTAATTTAAATTAATAATTGAAAATTATAAAATTAATAACTCGAAAGAGTTTTCAACAAATTAAAAAATTAAATCTCCCTTTTTCAATTCCTTACAAGTTTCACTTAAAAAGTAGTAATGGGTAGTTTCCCTTAAAAGTATTAATGATTTTATATTTATAATACAATACATGTGTAATATATTTCACAGCATCACAAAGTTAGTGTATAATTTCTATCACGATTTTTTCTAATAATTTTGTTGCATTATAAAAGGAAAGTAATTAGGTCTGTATTATTACAAATCGGTAATACGGATATTTACTATTATCACCGGCGACGTATATGAATAGAACTAGCACTATTAGTGGTTTCCTAGCCGAGGATCTGAAATATCTACATAGCAAAAAAAAAAAAAAAAAAAATCACTGGTTAGCGCACTCTATGTTAAATGAACGGGGAATTACAGCAAGTAAAACGATTGAGGTAGGTCACGTACCGAATGAGCCAGGAATATGATTATGGAAACCCATTACAATGTTATAAAACTTTCAACAACGAAACGTGAAGCAAGTAACTAAACGAAATCATTTTACTATATATAAGTCAGAAAGAGATTTATCCATGTTTTACGGATATACCGCGTCTCTTAAATATGTAGTAAAATAAAAATCTTAAATTATTAATATATGGTTTAAGGTATAAATGACTTACACTTTATTAAACATTCTTAAAAACTTATTACCAAATTATCAACTATTTTAAATTATTATTAACATTAAAACATTCAAATTATTATATTTCCTCTATTCCCATATTATATATACAAATCTATTTCATATTGACTACAATTTTAGTATAATTATGCAGTGCATTGGTTACGACATATTATAAAAAAAAAACCCATAATTCGTTAGTCAAAAATAGAGAGTCCACCATAGTTTGAAACTTTAATAGAAATACACTGCCTATCAACATTCAGACAATAACAAAACTATTTCTACTATTTAATACAAATCTTTTGCATTTAATAAAGATTTAATGAAAACTTCTCCATATTTAATAACATGTAAACGAAAATATAAATAGAGCATTTCGAGATATTCGTATTAATACACAGCAAACGAAGAAAAGGCAAATCCAAATAATCCACGAAATATCCTGCAATTTTTTGCATTTGTTTTACTTAATCAATTCGAATATCTTTCAAAACATCAATGATAAAAACACATCGACATTTCCTAGATAGGTACAACAGGAACTGTGAAGAAGGGACAAGCAAGAGGAGTCAAAGACAGCGAAGGAAAGAAAGCGTTGCACAGGGAACCAGGCCCAGGGGAAAAAGACAAAAACAGCCACAGAAGTTTTACGAAACAATATCAAGCGCAAATATGTCAGAAACCAGAAGCGATTATTCGCTGACATTTCGAATTTTCGAATTATCAGCAGCACATACAAAAGGATGGGAGGCAAGACATAGCCCAGATTGCGCCGTTCGCCTGATACAAAAGTTATGCGAAAAATTCCCAAAAGTTGCAAAATCTCGTGAACGAGAAGGAATAGAAGACTGAAAATTCGTATCGTGTATCAGGAGAACATGACATTCAAAGAGGTGGCTCCTCATACACAATACGAACCTTCAGCTAGCAATGCATTCTCGTGTACGAGATAATCCAATTTCGAATATTTTTCGAAAAATCTCTGTAACAGGAGAACCGTTAATCGGTGGGCGACGTCGTGCCACCATCTCCAGTGTCATACTCTCCGGATACAAGACACGGAATTTCATCTAGCTATGTCCATTCTTTCGGAGATATTACAGTTTCAAAATTAGTCGAAGCACCTGTGTATAAGGAGAGCCATTTATATGTGGACGATGAACCTTCTCCAGCGTCATATTCTCCTAATACAAAACACGAAATTTCAGCTAGATATGCCCTCTCTTTCACGAGATATTTCAGTTTCAACATTAGTAGAAGAACCTCTGTATCAGGAGAATCATTCATCGGTGGACGACGTCGTGACACCTTCTCCAGTGTCATATTCTCCTGATACAGGACACGAAATGTCAGATAGCTATACCCTTTCTTTCACGAGATGTTTCAGTTTCAGCATTCGAAGAAGAACCTCTGTATCAGGAGAACCATTCATCGGCGGACGACGTCGTGCCACCTTCTCCAGTGTCATATTCTCCTAATACAAAACGCGAAATTTCAGATAGCTATAGCCTTTCTTTCACGAGATATTTCAGTTTCAAAATTAGTCGATGAACCTCTGTATCAGGAGAACCATACATCTGTGGACGACGTCGTGCCACCTCATCCAGTGTCATATTCTCCTGATACAGAACACGAAATTTCAGGTAGCTATGCCCTTTCTCTCACGAGCTATTTCAGTTTCAACAATTTTCGTAAAATATCCGTATCAGGAGAACCATTTGTCGGTGGACGACGTCGTGCCACCATCTCGAGTGCCATGTTCGCCGGATACAAGACACGAAATTTCAGCTAGCTACAACATTTCTTTCACGAGATATTTCAGTTTCAAAATTAGCAGAAGAACCTCTGTATCAGGAGAGCGGTTCATCGGCGGGCGACGTCGTGCCACCTTCTCGAGCGTCATATCCTCCTGATACAAAACACGAAATTTCAGCTAGTTACACCTTCTCTTCATGAGATATTTCAGTTTCAACATTAGTAGAAGAACCTCTGTATCAGGAAAACCATCCATCGGGGGACGACGTCGTGCCACCTTCTCCAGTGTCATATTCTCCTAATACAAAACACGAAATTTCAGCTAGATATGCCCTTTCATCCACGATATAAATCAGTTTCAAAATTTTTCTAGATATCTCTGTATCAGGGGAGCCGTGCATCGGCGGGTGACGTCGTGGCACCTTCTCGAGTATCATGTTCTCCTGACACAAAGAACGAAATTTGAGCTACCTATTCCCTTCCCCTCACGAGATATTTAAGTTTCAAAACATTGCGCGAAATCTCTGCATCAGGAGAACCGTTCAACGGTGGGCGACGTCATGCCACTTTCTCGAGTGTCATGTTCTCCTGATACAATACAAAATTTCAGCTTGCTACGAACTTTGTTTCACGAGATATTTCTGTTTCAAAATTAGTCGATGAACCCCTGTATCAGGAGAACCATTCATCGGTGGACGACGTCGTGCCACCTTCTCCAGTGCCATATTCTCCTAATACAAAACACGAAATTTCAGCCAGCTATACCCTTTCTTTCACGAGATAATTCAGTTTCAAATTTTTTGCAAAATCTCTGTATCAGGAGAGCCGTTTATCGGCGGGTGACGTCGTGCCACCATCTCGAATGTCATGTTCTCCTGACACAAAGCACGAAATTTCAGTTACCTATTCCCTCCCATTAACGAGATACTTAAGTTTCAAAATTTTTCGGGAAATCTGTGCATCAGGAGAACCGTTCATCGGTGGGCGACGTCGTGCCACCTTCTCCAGTGTCATGTTCTCCTGATACAAGACACGAAGTTCCAGCCAGCTATGCCCTTTCTTTTGCAAGATATTTCAGTCTCAAAATTTGTAGAGTAACCTCTGTATCAGGAGAACCATTCATCGGTGGCTGACACCATGCCACATTCTCGAATGTCATGTCCTCCTGATACAAAGCACGAAACATCAGGACAACATGACACTGGAGAAGGAGGCACGACGTCGTCCGCCGATGAACAGCGCTCCTGATACGGAGATTTTTCAAAAAATTTTGAAACAGAAATATCTCGTGAATGAAAGGGCATAGCTGGCTCAAATTTCGTGTCTTGTATCAGGAGTATATGACACTGGAGAAGGTGGCACGACGTCGTCCACCGATAAATGGTTCTCCTAAAACACGGGAGTTCGTCGACTAATTTTGAAACTGTAATATCTCCGAAAAGAAAGGACGTAGCTAGATGAAATTCCGTGTCTCGTATCGGGAGAATACGACACTGGAGAAGGTGGCACGACGCCGTCCACCAATAAATGGTTCTCCTGATACAGAGGTTCATCGGTTAATTTTGAAACTCAAATATCTAGTGAAAGAAAGGTCGTAGCTATCTGAAATCTCGTGTCCTGCATCAGGAGATCATGACACTCAAGTAGGTGGCACGACGTCGTCCACCGATGAATGGTTCTCTTGATACAGATATTCTTCTATAAATTTTGAAACTGAAGTTTCTCGTGAAAGAAAGGAGATATCTAGTTGAAATTTCATGTTTTGTATCAGGAAAATATGACGCTGGAGAAGGCGGCACGACGTCGTCGACCGATGAATGGTTCTCCTAATACAGCAGTTCCTCGACTAATTTTGAAACTGAAATATCTCGTGAAAGAAAGCGCATAGCAAACTGAAATTTTGTGTCTTGTATCAGGAGAATATGACACTGGAGCAGGTGGCACGACGTCGTCCACTAATGAATGGTTCTCCTGATACAGTGGTTCTTCGATTAATAATGAATCTCAAATATCTACTAAAAAAAAGGTCGTAGCTAGCTTAAATTTCGTGTCTTGTATCAGGAGAATATGACACTATAGAAGGTGATACGACGTCGTCCACCGATGAATAGTCCTCCTAATACAGGAATTCTTCGACTAATTTTGAAACTGAAATATCTCGTGAAACAAAGGACATAGCTAGATGAAATTCCGTGTCAAGTATCAGGAGAATATGACAGTGGAGAAGGTGGCACAACGTCGTCCACCAATAAATGGTTCTCCTGATACAGAGGTTCCTCGATTAATTTTGAAACTCAAATATCTAGTGAAAGAAAGGTCGTAGCTAGCTTAAATTTCGTGTCTTGTATCAGGAGAATATGACACTGGAGAAGGTGGCACGACGTCGTCCACCAATAAATGGTTCTCATGATACAGTAGTTCTTCGATTAATTTTGAAACTCAAATATCTAGTAAAAGAAAGGTCGTAGCTAGCTTAAATTTCGTGTCTTGTATCAGGATAATATGACACTGTAGAATGTGACACGACGTCGTCCACCAATGAATGGTTCCCCTGATACAGAGGTTCCTCGACTAATTTTGAAACTGTAATATCTCCGAAAGAACGGACGTAGCTAGATGAAATTCCGTGTCTTGTATCAGGAGAATATGACACTGGAGGAAGTGGCACGACGTCGTCCACCAATAAATGGTTCTCCTGATACAGAGGTACTTCGATTCATTTTGAATCTCAAACATCTAGTGAATGAAAGGTCGTAGCTAGCTGAAATTTCGTGTCTTGTATCAGGAGATCATGACACTCGAGAAGGTGGCACGACGTGGCCCACAGATGAACGGCGCTCCTGATACAGACATTTCTCGAAAATTTTTGGAACCGAAATATCTGGTGAATGAAAGAGCATAGCTGGCTCAAATTTCGTGTATTGTATCAGGAGAATATGACACTGGAGAAGGTGGCACGACGTCGTCCACCGATGAATGGTTCTCCTGATACAGCGATTCTTCGATAAATTCTGAAACTGAAGTATCTCGTGAAAGAAAGGGCATACCTAGCTGAAATTTCATGTTTTGTATAAGGAGAATATGACACTGGAGAAGGTGGCACCACATCGTCCACCGATGAATGGTTCTCCTAATACAGGAGTTCTTCGACTAATTTTGAAACTGAAATATGTCGTGAAAGAAATCGCATAGCAAACTGAAATTTCGTGTCTTGTATCAGGAGAATATGACACTGTAGAAGGTGGCACGACCTCGTCCACCGATGAATGGTTCTCCTAATACAGGAGTTCGTCGACAAATTTTGAAACTGTAATATCTCCGAAAAGAAAGAACGTAGCTAGATGAAATTCCGTGTCTCGTATCAGGGGAATACGACACTGGAGAAGGTGGCGCGACGTCGTCCACCAATAAATGGTTCTCCTGATACAGAGGTTCTTCGATTAATTTTGAAACTCAAATATCTAGTGAAAGAAAGGTCGTAGCTTGCTGAAATCTCGTGTCCTGCATCAGGAGATCATGACACTCAAGTAGGTCGCACGACGTCGTCCACCGATGAATGGTTCTCCTGATACAGAGATTCTTCTATAAATTTTGAAACTGAAGTATCTCGTGAAAGAAAGAGCATATCTAGCTGAAATTGCATGTTTTGTATCAGGAGAACATGACGCTGGAGAAGGTGGCACGACGTCGTCGACCGATGAATGGTTCTCCTAATACAGGAGGTCTTCGACTAACTTTGAAACTGAAATATCTCGTGAAAGAAAGCGCATAGCAAACTGAAATTTTGTGTCTTGTATCAGTAGAATATGACACTGGAGTAGGTGGCACGATGTCGTCCAACGATAAATCGTTCTCCTGATACAGTGGTACTTCCACTAATTTTGAAACTTAAATATCTCGTGAATGGAAGGGAATAGGTACCTGAAATTTCGTTTCCTGTATTAGGAGAATATGACACTGGAGAAGGTGGCACGACGTCGTCCACTAATGAATGGTTCTCCTGATACAGTGGTTCCTCGATTAATATTGAATCTCAAATATCTACTAAAAGAAAGGTCGTAGCTAGCTTAAATTTCGTGTCTTGTATCAGGAGAATATGACACTGTAGAAGGTGGCAAGACGTCGTCCACCCATGAATGATTCTCCTGATACAGAGGTTCTTCGACTAATTTTGAAACTGTAATATCTCCGAAAGAAAGGACATAGCTAGATGATATTCCGTGTCTTGTATCAGGAGAATATGACACTGGAGAAGGTGGCACGACGTCGTCCACCAATAAATGGTTCTCCTGATACAGAGGTTCTTCGGTTAATTCTGAATCTCAAATATCTAGTGAAAGAAAGGTCGTAGCAACCTGAAATTTCGTGTCTTGTATCAGGAGATCATGACACTCGAGAAGGTGGCACGACGTGGCCCACAGATGAACGGCGCTCCTGATACAGAGATTTCTCGAAAAATTTGGAAACTGACGTATTTCGTGAAAGAAAGGGCATATCTAGCTGAAATTTCATGCTTTGTATCAGGAGAATATGCGACTGGTGAAGGTGGCACGACGTCGTCCACCAATAAATGGTTCTCCAGATACAGAGGTTCTTCGTTTAATTTTGAAACTCAAATATCTAGTGAAGAGAAGGGCGTAGCTGGCTCAAATTTCGTGTATTGTATCAGGAGATCATGACACTCGAGAAGGTGGCACGACATTGCCCACAGATGAACGGCGCTCCTGATACAGAGATTTTTCGAAAAACTTTGAAACCGCAATATCTCGTGAATGAAAGGGCATAGCTGGCTCAAATTTCGTGTATTGTATCAGGAGATCATGGAACTCGAGAAGTTATCACGACGTGGCCCACAGATGAACGGCGCTCCTGATACAGAGATTTTTCGAAAAATTTTGGAACCGAAATATCTCGTGAATGAAAGGGCATAGCTGGCTCAAATTTCGTGTATTGTATCAGGAGAATATGACACTGGAGAAGGTGGCAGGACATCGTCCAACGATGAATGGTTCTCCTAATACAGGAGTTCTTCGACTTATTTTGAAACTGAAATATTTCGTGATAGAGAGCGCATAGCAAACTGAAGTTTCGTGTCCTGTATCAGGAGAATATGACACTGGAGAAGGTGGCACGTCGTCGTCCGCCGATAAATGATTCCCCTGATACAGAGGTTCCCCGATTAATTTTGAAACACAAATATCTAGTGAAAGAAAGGACGTAGCTAGCTTAAAATTCGTGTCTTGTATCAGGAGAATATGACACAGTAGAAGGTGGCACGACGTCGTCCACCGAAGAATGGTTCTCCTAATACAGGAGTTCTTCGACAAATTTTGAAACTGAAACATCTCGTAAAACCAAGGGCACAGCAAACTGAAATTTCGTGTCTTGTATCAGGAGAGTATGACACTGGAGAAAGTGGCACGACGTCGTCCAACGATAAATGGTTCTCCTGATACAGAGGTACTTCCACTAATTTTGAAACTTAAATATCACGTGAACGGAAGGGAATTGCTACCTGAAATTTCGTGTCTTGTATCAGGAGGATATGACACTGGAGAAGGTGGCACGACGTCGTCCACCGATGAATGGTTCTCCTAATACAGGAGTTCATCGACTAATTTTGAAACTGTAATATCTCCGAAAAGAAAGGACGTAGCTAGATGAAATTCCGTGTCTCGTATCAGGGGAATACGACACTGGAGAAGGTGGCACGACGTCGTCAACCAATAAATGGTTCTACTGATACAGAGGTTCTTCGATTAATTTTGAAACTCATATATCTAGTGAAAGAAAGGTCGTAGCTAGCTGAAATCTCGTGTCCTGCATCAGGAGATCATGACACTCAAGTAGGTGACACGACGTCGTCCACCGATGAATGGTTCCCTTGATACAGATATTCTTTTATAAATTTTGAAACTGAAGTTTCTCGTGAAAGAAAGGAGATATCTAGCTGAAATTTCATGTTTTGTATAAGGAGAATATGACGCGGTAGAAGGCGGCACGACGTCGTCCACCAATAAATGGTTCTCCTGATACAGAGGTTCTTCGATTAATTTTGAAACTCAAATATCTAGTGAAAGAAAGGTCGTAGCTAGCTGAAATCTCGTGTCCTGCATCAGGAGATCATGACACTCAAGTAGGTGACACGACGTCGTCCACCGATGAATGGTTCCCTTGATACAGATATTCTTCTATAAATTTTGAAACTGAAGTTTCTCGTGAAAGAAAGGAGATATCTAGCTGAAATTTCATGTTTTGTATAAGGAGAATATGACGCTGGAGAAGGCGGCACGACGTCGTCCACTAATGAATGGTTCTCCTGATACAGTGGTACTTCGATTAATATGGAATCTCAAATATCTACTAAAAGAAAGGTCGTAGCTAGCTTAAATTTCGTGTCTTGTATCAGGAGAATATGACACTATAGAAGGTGATACGACGTCGTCCACCGATGAATAGTCCTCCTAATACAGGAATTCTTCGACTAATTTTGAAACTGAAATATCTCGTGAAACGAAGGACATAGCTAGATGAAATTCCGTGTCAAGTATCACGAGAATATGACAGTGGAGAAGGTGGCACGACGTCGTCCACCAATAAATGGTTCTCCTGATACAGAGGTTCCTCGATTAATTTTGAAACTCAAATATCTAGTGAAAGAAAGGTCGTAGCTAGCTTAAATTTCGTGTCTTGTATCAGGAGAATATGACACAGGAGTAGGTGGCACGACGTCGTCCACCAATAAATGGTTCTCCTGATACAGTGGTTCTTCGATTAATATTGAAACTCAAATATCTAGTAAAAGAAAGGTGGTAGATAGCTTAAATTTCGTGTCTTGCATCAGGATAATATGACACTGTAGGAGGTGAAACGACGTCGTCCACCAATGAATGGTTCTCCTGATACAGAGGTTCCTCGACTAATTTGGAAACTGTAATATCTCCGAAAGAAAGGACAGAGCTAGATGAAATTCCGTGTCTTGTATCGGGAGAATATGACACTGGAGGAAGTGGCACGACGTTGTCCACCAATAAATTGTTCTCCTGATACAGAGGTACTTCGATTAATTTTGAAACTCCAATATCTAGTGAAAGAAAGGTCGTAGCTAGCAAAAATTTCGTGTCTTGTATCAGGAGAATATGACACTGTAGAAGGTGGCACGACGTCGTCCACCGATGAATGATTCTCCTGATACAGTGGTTCTTCGATTAATATTGAAACTCAAATATCTAGTAAAAGAAAGGTGGTAGATAGCTTAAATTTCGTGTCTTGTATCAGGATAATATGACACTGTAGGAGGTGAAACGACGTCGTCCACCAATGAAAGGTTCTCCTGATACAGAGGTTCCTCGACTAATTTTGAAACTGTAATATCTCCGAAAGAAAGGACATAGCTAGATGAAATTCCGTGTCTTGTATCGGGAGAATATGACACTGGAGGAAGTGGCACGACGTTGTCCACCAATAAATGGTTCTCCTGATACAGAGGTACTTCGATTAATTTTGAAACTCAAATATCTAGTGAAAGAAAGGTCGTAGCTAGCTTAAATTTCGTGTCTTGTATCAGGAGAATATGACTCTGTAGAAGGTGGCACGACGTCGTCCACCGATGAATGATTCTCCTGATACAGAGGTTCATCGACTAATTTTGAATCTGTAATATCTCCGGGAAGAAAGATATAGCTACATCATATTTCGTGTCTTCTATCAGGAGAATATGACACTGGAGAATGTCGCACGACGTCGTCCACCGATGAATGATTCTCCTAATACAGAAGTTCATCCACAAATTTTGAAACTGAAACATCTCGTGAAACAAAGGGCATAGCAAACTGAAATTTCGTGTTGTTGTATCAGGAGAATATGACACTCGAGAAGGTGGCACGACGTCGTCCACCGATGAATGATTCTCCTGATACAGAGGCTCTTCGACTAATTTTGAAACTGTAACATCTCCGAAAGAAAGGACATATCTAGATGATATTACCTGCCTTGTATCAGGAGAATTTGACACTGGAGAAGGTGGGACGGCGTCGTCCACCAATAAATGTTTCTCCTGATACAGAGGTCCTTCGATTAATTTTGAAACTCAAGCATCTAGTGAATGGAACGTCGTAGTTGCCTGAAATTTCGTGTCTTGTATCAGGAGATCATGACACTCGAGAAGGTGGCACGACGTGGACCACAGATGAACGGCGCTCCTGATACAGTGATTTCTCGAAAAATTATGAAACTGACGTATCTCGTGACAGAAATGGCATGTCTAGCTGAAATTTCATGCTTTGTATCAGGAGAATATGCCACTGGAGAAGGTGGCACGTCGTCGTCCACCAATGAATGGTTCTCCTGATACAGAGGTTCTGCGTTTAATTTTGAAACTCAAATATCTAGTGAAAGAAAGGTCTTAGCTGGCTCAAATTTCGTGTATTGTATCAGGAGAATATGACACTGGAGAAGGTGGCACGACGTCGTCCACCGATGAATGGTTATACTGATACAGCGATTCTTCGATAAATTCTGAAAATGAAGTATCTCGTGAATGAAAGGTCATATCTAGCTGAAATTTCATGTTTTGTATCAGGAGAAAGTGGCACGACATCGTCCACCGAAGAATGGTTCTCCTAATACAGGAGTTCGTCGA
The DNA here is from genome assembly GCF_011392965.1 of Frieseomelitta varia. Taxonomy (NCBI): domain Eukaryota; kingdom Metazoa; phylum Arthropoda; class Insecta; order Hymenoptera; family Apidae; genus Frieseomelitta; species Frieseomelitta varia. Next base: position 13,289 of record NW_025110563.1, read on the forward strand.
CTAATTTTGACAATGAAATATCTCGTGAAAGAAAGCGCATAGCAAACTGAAATTTCGTGTCTTGTATCAGGAGAATATGACACTGGAGAAGGTGTCACGACGTCGTCCACCGATGAATGATTCTCCTGATACAGAGGTTCTTCGACTAATTTTGATACTGTAATATCTCCGAAAGAAAGGACATAGCTAGATGATATTCCGTGTCTTGTATCAGGGGAATATGACACTGGAGAAGGTGGCACGTCGTCGTCCACCAATAAATGGTTCTCCTGATACAGTGGACCTTCGATTAATATTGAAACTCAAATATCTAGTAAAAGAAGGGTCGTAGCTAGCTTAAATTTCTTGTCTTGTATCAGGAGAATATGACACTGTAGAAGGTGGCACGACGTCGTCCACCGATGATTGATTCTCCTGATACAGAGGTTCTTCGACTAATTTTGAAACTGTAATATCTCCGGAAAGAAAGGGCATAGCTACATCATATTTCGTGTCTTCTATCAGGAGGATATGACACTGGAGAAGGTCGCACGACGTCGTCCACCGATGAATGATTCTCCTGATACAGAGGTTCATCGACTAATTTTGAAACAGTAATATCTCCGAAAGAAAGGACATAGCTAGATGATATTCCGTGTCTTGTATCAGGAGAATATGACACTGGAGAAGGTGGCACGAGGTCGTCCACCAATAAATGGTTCTTCTGATACAGTGGTTCTTCGGTTAATTTTGAAACTCAAATATCTAGTGAAAGAAAGGTCGTAGCTAGCTTAAATTTCGTGTCTTGTATCAGGAGAATATGACACTGTAGAAGGTGGCACGACGTCGTCCACCGATGAATGATTCTCCTGATACAGAGGTTCTTCGATAAATTCTGAAAATGAAGTATCTCGTGAAAGAAAGGTCATATCGAGCTGAAATTTCATGTTTTGTATCAGGAGAATATGACACTGGAGAAGGTGGCACGACATCGACCACCGATGAATGGTTCTCCTAATACAGGAGTTCGTCGACTAATTTTGACACTGAAATATCTCGTGAAAGAAAGCGCATAGCAAACTGAAATTTCGTGTCTTGAATCAGGAGAATATGACACTGGAGAAGGTGGCATGACGTCGTCCACCGATGAATGATTCTCCTGATACGAGGTTCTTCGACTAATTTTGAAATTGTAATATCCCCGAAAGAAAGGACATAGCTAGATGATATTCCGTGTCTTGTATCAGGAGAATATGACACTGGAGGAGGTGGCACGACGTCGTCCACCAATAAATGGTTCTCCTGATACAGCGGTTCTTCGTTTAATTTTGAAACTCAAATATCTAGTGAAAGGAAGTTCGTAGCTGGCTCAAATTTCGTGTATTGTATCAGGAGATCATGACACTCGAGAAGGAGACACGACATTGCCCACAGATGACCGGCGCTCCTGATACAGAGATTTTTCGAAAAATTTTGAAACCGAAATATCTCGTGAATGAAAGGGCATAGCTGGCTCAAATTTCGTGTATTGTATCAGGAGATCATGTCACTCGAGAAGGTGGCACGACGTGGCCCACAGATGAACGGCGCGCCTGATTCAGAGATTTTTCGAAAAATTTGGAACCGAAATATATCGTGAATGAAAGGGCATAGCTGGCTCAAATTTCGTGTATTGTATCAGGATAATATGGGACTGGAGAAGGTGGCACGCCGTCGTCCACCAATAAATGGTTCTCCTGATACAGAGGTTCCTCGTTTAATTTTGAAACACAAATATCTAGTGAAAGAGAGGGCGTAGCTAGCTGAAATTTCGTGTCTTGTATCAGGACATCATTACACTCGAGAAGGTGGCACGACGTGGTCCACAGATGAACGGCGCTCCCGATACAGAGATTTCTCGAAAAATTTTGAAACCGATATATCTCGTGAATGAAAGGGCATAGCTGGCTCGAATTTCGTGTTTTGTATCAGGAGATCAAGACACTCGAGAAGGTGTCACGACGTGGACCACAGATGAACGGCGCTCCTGATACAGAGATTTCTCGAAAAATTTTGAAACTGACGTATCTCGTGAAAGAAATGGCATGTCTAGCTGTAATTTCATGCTTTGTATCAGCAGAATATGCAACTGGAGAAGGTGGCACGTCGTCGTCCACCAATGAATGGTTCTCCTGATACAAAGGTTCTGCGTTTAATTTTGAAACTCATATATCTAGTGAAAGAAAAGTCGTAGCTGGCTCAAATTTCGTGTATTGTATCAGGAGAACAAAACACTGGAGAAGGTGGGACGACGTCGTCCACCAATAAATGGTTCTCCTGATACAGAGGTCCTTCGATTAATTTTGAAACTCAAATATCTAGTGAAAGGAACGTCGTAGTTACCTGAAATTTCGTGTCTTGTATCAGGAGATCATGACACTCGAGAAGGTGGCACGACGTGGACCACAGATGAACGGCGCTCCTGATACAGAGATTTCTCTAAAAATTTTGAAACTGTCGTATCTCGTGAAAGAAATGGCAAGTCTAGCTGAAATTTCATGCTTTGTATCAGGAGAATATGCAACTGGAGAAGGTGGCACGTCGTCGTCCACCAATGAATGGTTCTCCTGAGACAGAAGTTCTGCGTTTAATTTTGAAACTCATATAACTAGTGAAAGAAAGGTCGGAGCAGGCTCAAATTTCGTGTATTGTATCAGGAGATCATGACACTCGAGAAGGTGGCACGACATGGCCCACAGATGAACGGCGCTCCTGATTCACAGATTTCTCGTAAAATGTTGAAACCGAAATATCTCGTGAATGAAAGGGCAAAGCTGGCTCAAATTTCGTGTATTGTATCAGGAGATCATGACACTCGAGAAGGTAGCACGACGTGGCCCACAGATGAACGGCGCTCCTATTACAGAGATTTTTCGAAAAATGTTGAGACCGAAATATCTCCTGAATGAAAGGGCATAGCTGGCCCAAATTTCGTCTATTGTATCAGGAGAATATGACACTGGAGAAGGTGGCACGACGTCGTCCACCGAAGAATGGTTCTCCTAATACAGAAGTTCTTCGACAAATTCTGAAACTGAAACATCTCGTGAAACAAAGGGCATAGCAAACAGAAATTTCGTGTCTTGATTCAGGAGAACATGACACTGGAGAAGGTGGCACGACGTCGTCCACCGATGAATAATTCTCCTGATGCAGAGGTTCTTCGACTAATTTTGATTCTGTAATATCTCCGAAAGAAAGGACATAGCTAGATGAAATTCCGTGTCTTGTATCAGGAGAATATGACACTGGAGAAGGTGGCACGACGTCGTCCACCAATAAATGGTTCTCCTGATACAGAGGTACTTCGTTTAATTTTGAAACTCAAATATCTAGTGAAAGGAAGTTCGTAGCTGGCTCAATTTTTATGTATTGTATCAGGAGATCATGACACTCGATAAGGTGGCACGACATGGCCCACAGATGAACGGCGCTCCTGATTCAGAGGTTTTTCGAAAAATTTTGAAACCGAAATATCTCGTGAATGAAAGGGCATAGCTGGCTCAAATTTCGTGTATTGTATCAGGAGATCACGACACTCGAGAATGTGGCACGACGTGGCCCACAGATGAACGGCGCTCCTATTACAGAGATTTTTCGAAAAATATTGAAACCGAAATATCTCCTGAATGAAAGGGCATAGCTGGCCCAAATTTCGTGTATTGAATCAGGAGAATATGACACTGGAGAAGGTGGCACTACGTCGTCCACCGATGAATGGTTCTCCTAATACAGGAGTTCTTCGACTTATTTGGAAACTGAAATATCTCGTGAAAGAAAGGGCATAGAAAACTGAAATTTCGTGTCTTGTATCAGGAGAATATGACACTGGAGAAGGTGGCACGACGTCGTCCACAGATGAATGATTCTCCTGATGCAGAGGTTCTTCTTCTAATTTTGAAACTGTAATATCTCCGAAAGAAAGGTCATAGCTAGATGAAATTCCGCGTCTTGTATCAGGAGAATATGACACTGGAGAAGGTGGGACGACGTCGTCCACCAATAAATGGTTCTCCTGATACAGAGGTCCTTCGATTAATTTTGAAACTCAAATATCTAGTGAAAGGAACGTCGTAGTTACCTGAAATCTCGTGTCTTGTATCAGGAGATCATGACACTCGAGAAGGTGGCACGACGTGGACCACAGATGAACGGCGCTCCTGATACAGAGATTTCTCGAAAAATTTTGAGACTGACGTATCTCGTGAAAGAAATGGCATGTCTAGCTGAAATTTCATGCTTTGTATCAGGAGAATATGCAACTGGAGAAGGTGGCACGTCGTCGTCCACCAATGAATGGTTCTCCTGATACAGAGGTTCTGCGTTTAATTCTGAAACTCAAATTTCTAGTGAAGGAAAGGTCGTAGCTAGCTGAAATTTCGTGTATTGTATCAGGAGATCATGACACTCGAGAAGGTGGCACGACGTGTCCCACAGATGAACGGCGCTCCTGATTCAGAGATTCTTCGAAAAATTTTGAAACCGAAATATCTCTTGAATGAAAGGGCATAGCTGGCTCAAATTTCGTGTTTTGTATCAGGAGATCATGACACTCGAGAAGGTGGCACGACGTGGCCCGCAAATGAACGGCGCTCCTATTACAGAGATTTTTCGAAAAATGTTGAAACCGAAATATCTCCTGAATGAAAGGGCATAGCTGGCCCAAATTTCGTGTATTGTATCAGGAGAATATGACACTAGAGAAGGTGGCACGACTTCGTCCACCGATGAATTGTTATCCTGATACAGCGATTCTTCGATAAATTCTGATACTGAAGTATCTCGTGAACGAAAGGTCATATCTAGCTGAAATTTCATGTTTTGTATCAGGAGAATATGACACTGGAGAAGGTGGCACGACATCGTCCACCGATGAATGGTTCTCCTAATACAGGAGTTCGTCGACTAATTTTGACACTGAAATATCTCGTGAAAGAAAGCGCATAGCAAACTGAAATTTCGTGTCGTGTATCAGGAGAATATGACACTGGAGAAGGTGGCACGACGTCGTCCACCGATGAATGATTCTCCTGATACAGAGGTTCTTCGACTAATTTTGAAACTGTAATATCTCCGGAAAGATAGGACATAGCTACATCATATTTCGTGTCTTCTATCAGGAGAATATGACACTTGAGAAGGTCGCACGACTTCGTCCACCGATGAATGATTCTCCTGATACAGAACTGCTTCGACTAATTTTGAAACTGTAATATCTCCGAAAGAAAGGACATAGCTAGATGATATTCCGTGTCTTGTATCAGGAGAATATGAATCTGGAGAAGGTGGCACGACGTCGTCCACCAATAAATGGTTCTCCTGATACAGAGGTTCTTCGATTAGTTCTGAAACTCTAATTTCCAGTGAATGAAAGGTCGTAGCTACCTGAAATTTCGTGTCATGTATCAGGAGATCATGACACTCGAGAAGGTGGCACGACGTGGCCCACAGATGAACGGCGCTCCTATTACAGAGATTTTTCGAAAAATGTTGAAACCGAAATATCTCCTGAATGAAAGGGCATAGCTGGCCCAAATTTCGTGTATTGTATCAGGAGAATATGACACTGGAGAAGGTGGCACGACTTCGTCCACCGATGAATGGTTATCCTGATACAGCGATTCTTCGATAAATTCTGAAACTGAAGTATCTCGTGAACGAAAGGTCATATCTAGCTGAAATTTCATGTTTTGTATCAGGAGAATATGACACTGGTGAAGGTGGCACGACATCGTCCACCGATGAATGGTTCTCCTAATACAGGAGTTCGTCAACTAATTTTGACACTGAAATATCTCGTGAAAGAAAGCGCATAGCAAACTGAAATTTTGTGTCGTGTATCAGGAGAATATGACACTGGAGACGGTGGCACGACGTCGTCCACCGATGAATGATTCTCCTGATACAGAGGTTCTTCGACTAATTTTGAAACTGTAATATCACCGAAAGAAAGGACATAGCTAGATGATATTCCGTGTCTTGTATCAGGAGAATATGACACTGGAGAAGGTGGCACGACGTCGTCCACCAATAAATGATTCTCCTGATACAGAAGTTCTTCGATTAATTCTGAAACTCAAATTTCTAGTGAAAGAAAGGTCGTAGCTACCTGAAATTTCGTGTCTTGTATCAGGAGATCATGACACTCGAGAAGGTGGCACGACGTGGCCCACAGATGAACGGCGCTCCTGTTACAGAGATTTCTCGAAAAATTTTGAAACTGACGTATATCGTGAAAGAAAGGGCATATCTAGCTGAAATTTCATGCTTTGTATCAGGAGAATATGCAACTGGAGAAGGTGGCACGTCGTCGTCCACCAATGAATGGTTCTCCTGAGACAGAAGTTCTGCGTTTAATTTTGAAACTCATATAACTAGTGAAAGACAGGTCGGAGCTGGCTCAAATTTCGTGTATTGTATCAGGAGATCATGACACTCGAGAAGGTGGCACGACATTGCCCACTGATGAACGGCGCTCCTGATTCACAGATTTTTCGTAAAATGTTGAAACCGAAATATCTCGTGAATGAAAGGGCAAAGCTGGCTCAAATTTCGTGTATTGTATCAGGAGATCATGACACTCGAGAAGGTAGCACGACGTGGCCCACAGATGAACGGCGCTCCTATTACAGAGATTTTTCTAAAAATGTTGAAACCGAAATATCTCCTGAATGAAAGGGCATAGCTGGCCCAAATTTCGTCTATTGTATCAGGAGAATATGACACTGGAGAAAGTGGCACGACGTCGTCCACCGAAGAATGGTTCTCCTAATACAGAAGTTCTTCGACAAATTTTGAAACTGAAACATCTCGTGAAACAAAGGGCATAGCAAACAGAAATTTCGTGTCTTGATTCAGGAGAACATGACACTGGAGAAGGTGGCACGACGTCGTCCACCGATGAATAATTCCCCTGATGCAGAGGTTCTTCGACTAATTTTGAAACTGTAATATCTCCGAAAGAAAGGACATAGCTAGATGAAATTCCGTGTCTTGTATCAGGAGAATATGACACTGGAGAAGGTGGCACGACGTCGTCCACCAATAAATGGTTCTCCTGATACAGAGGTAATTCGATTAATTTTGAAACACAAATATCTAGTGAAAGAAAGGTCGTAGCTAGCTGAAATCTCGTGTCCTGCATCAGGAGATCATGACACTCAAGTAGGTGGCACGACGTCGTCCACCGATGAATGATTCTCCTAATACAGGAGTTCTTCGACTAATTTTGAAACTGAAATATCTCGTGAAAGAAAGGACATAGCTAGATGAAATTCCGAGTCAAGTATCAGGAGAATATGACACTGGAGAAGGTTTCACGTCGTCGTCCACCAATAAATGGTTCTCCTGATACAGAGGTTCCTCGATTAATTTTGAAACTCAAATATCTAGTGAAAGAAAGGTCGTAGCTACCTGAAATTTCGTGTCTTGTATCAGGAGAATATGACACTGGAGAAGGTGGCACGACGTCGACCACCAATAAATGGTTCTCCTGATACAGTGGTTCTTCGATTAATTTTGAAACTCAAATATCTAGTAAAAGAAAGGTCGTAGCTAGCTTACATTTCGTGTCTTGTATCAGGATAATATGACACTGTAGAAGGTGACACGACGTCGTCCACCAATGAATGGTTCTCCTGATACAGAGGATCCTCGACTAATTTTGAAACTCTAATATCTCCGAAAGAAAGGACATAGCTAGATGAAATTCCGTGTCTTGTATCAGGAGAATATGACACCGGAGGTAGTGGCACGACGTCGTCCACCAATAAATGGTTCTCCTGATACAGAGGTAATTCGATTAATTTTGAAAGTCAAATATCTAGTGAAAGAAAGGTCGTAGCTAGCTTAAATTTCGTGTCTTGTATCAGGAGAATATGACACTGTAGACGGTGGCACGACGTCGTCCACCGATGAATGGTTCTCCTAATACAGGAGTTCGTCGACTAATTTTGTAACTGTAATATCTCCGAAAAGAAGGGACATAGCTAGATGAAATTCCGTGCCTAGTACCAGGGGAATACGACACTGGAGAAGGTGGCACGACGTCGTCCACCGATGAATGATTCTGCTAATACAGAGGTTCTTCCACTAGTTTTGAAACTGTAATATCTCCGAAAAGGAAGGACATAGCTAGATGAAATTCCGTGTCTAGTATCAGGAGAATATGACACTGGAGAAAGTGGCACGACGTCGTCCACCAATAAATGGTTCTCCTGATACAGAGGTTCGTCTATTAATTTTGAAACTCAAATATCTAGTGAACGAAAGGTCGTAGCTAGCTGAAATCCCGTGTCCTGCATCAGGAGATCATGACACTCAAGTAGTTGGCACGACGTCGTCCACCGATGAATGATTCTCCTGATACAGAGGTTCTTCCACTAATTTTGAAACTGTAATATCTCCGAAAAGAAAGGACATAGCTAGGTGAAATTCCGTGTCTTGTATCAGGAGAATATGACACTGGAGAAGTTGGCACGACGTTGTCCACCGATGAACGGTTCTCCTGATACAGAGGTTCTTCGACTAATTTTGAGACTGAAATATCTCGTGAAAGAAAGGGCATTGCTAGCTGAACTTTCGTGTCTTGTATCAAGAGAATATGACACTGGAGAAGGTGGCACGACGTCGTCCACCGAGTGATGGTTCTCCTGATACAGAAGTTCTTCGACTAATTTTGAATCTGAAATATCTCGTGAAAGAAAGGACATAGCTAGCTGAAATTTCGTGTCTTGTATCAGAAGAATGTGGCACTGATGAATGTGGCACGACGTCGTCCACCGATGAGTGGTTCTCCTGATACAGAAGATCTTCGACTAATTTTAAATCTGAAATATCTCCTCAAAGAAAGGTCGTAGGTAGCTGAAATTTCCTGTCTTGTATCAGGAGAACATGACACTCGAGAATCTGACACGACGTGGCCCACAGATGAACGGTTCTCCTGATGCAGAGATTTCTCGAAAAATTTTTAAAGTGAAATATCTCGTGATTGAAAGGGCAGAGCTGGCTCAAATTTCGTGTATTGTATCGGGAGAATATGACACTGGAGAAGGTGGCACGACGTCGTCCACCGATAAATGGTTCTCCTGATACAGAGGTTCCTCTATTAATTTTGAAACTCAAATATCTAGTGAAAGAGAGGTCGTAGCTAGCTTAACTTTCGTGTCTTATATCAGGAGAATATGACACTGTAGAAGGTGGCACGACGTCATCCACCAATAAATTGTTTTCCTGATACAGTGGTTCTTCGATTAATTTTGAAACTCAAGTATCTAGTGAAAGAAAGGTCGTAGCTAGCTTAAATTTCGTGTCTTGTATCAGGAGTATATGACACTGTAGAAGGTGGCAGGACGTCGTCCAGCGATGCATGGTTCTCCTGATACAGGACTTCTTCGACTAATTTTGAAACTGAAACATCTCGTGAAAGAAAGGGCATAGCAAACTGAAATTTCGTGTCTTGTATCAGGAGAATATGACACTGGAGAAGGTGGCACGACGTCGTCCACCGACGAATGGTTCTCCTGATACAGAGGTTCTTCCCCTAATTTTGAAACTTAAATATCTCGTGAAAGGAAGGGTATAGGTACCTGAAATTTCGTGCTTTGTGTCAGGAGATCATGACACTCGAGATGGTGGCACGACGTCTCCAGCCGATGAACGACGCTCCTGATACAGAGATTTTTCGAAAAATTGTGAAACCGAAATATCTCGTGAAAGAAAGGGCATTGCTAGATGAAATTTCGTGTCTTGTATCAGGAGAATATGACACTGGAGAAGGTGGCATGACGTCGTCCACCGATGAATGATTCTCCTGATACCGAGGTTCTTCGATTAATTTTGAAACTGTAATATCTCCGGAAAGAAAGGGCATAGCCACATGAAATTTCGTGTCTTGTATCAGGAGAATATGACACTGGAGAAGGTGGCACGACGTCGTCCACCAATAAATGGTTCTCCTAATACAGGAGTTCTTCGACTAATTTTGAAACTGAAGTATCTCCTGAAGGAAAGGGCATAGCTAGCTCAAATTTCGTGTTTTGTATCAGGAGAATATGACACTGGAGAAGGTGGCACGACGTTGCCCACCGATGAATGGTTCTCCGGATACAGAGGTTCTTCCACTAATTTTGAAACTTAAATATCTCGTGAAAGGAAGGGAATAGGTACCTGAAATTTGACGCTCCTGATACAGAGATTTTTCGTAAAATTTTGAAACCGAAATATCTCGTGAAAGAAAGGGCGTTGCTAGATGAAATTTCGTGTCTTGTATCAGGAGAATATGACACTGGAGAAGGTGGCACGACGTTGTCCACCGATGAACGGTTCTCCTGATACAGAGGTTCTTCGACTAATTTTGAAACTGAAATATCTCGTGAAAGAAAGGGCATTGCTAGCTGAAGTTTCGTGTCTTGTATCAAGAGAATATGACACTGGAGAAGGTGGCACGACGTCGTCCACCGAGTGATGGTTCTCCTAATACAGAAGTTCTTCGACTAATTTTGAATCTGAAATATCTCGTGAAAGAAAGGGCATAGCTAGCTGAAATTTCGTGTCTTGTATCAGCAGAATGTGGCACTGGTGAATGTGGCACGACGTCGTCCACCGATGAGTGGTTCTCCTGATACAGAAGTTCTTCGACTAATTTTAAATCTGAAATATCTCCTCAAAGAAAGGTCGTAGGTAGCTGAAATTTCGTGTCTTGTATCAGGAGAACGTGACACTCGAGAAGCTGGCACGACGTGGTCCACAGATGAACGGTTCTCCTGTTGCAGAGATTTCTCGAAAAATTTTTAAAGTGAAATATCTCGTGAAGGAAAGGGCATAGCTAGCTCAAATTTCGTGTTTTGTATCAGTAGAATATGACACTGGAGAAGGTGGCACGACGTCGTCCACCGATGAATGTTTCTCCTAATACAGAAGTTCTTGGACTAATTTTGAATCTAAAATATCTCGTGAAAGAAAGGGCATGGGTAGCTGAAATTTCGTGTCTTGTATCAGGAGATTATGACACTGGAGAAGGTGGCACGACGTCGTCCACCGATGAATGGTTCTTCTGATACAGAGGTTCTTCTGCTATTTTTGAAACTGAAAGATCTCGTGAAAGGAAGGTTGTAGCTAGCTGAAATTTCGTGTTTTCTATTAAGAGAACATTACACACGAGAATGTGGCACGGCGTCGCCCGCCGATGAACGGTTCTCCTGATACAGTGGTTTTCCGACAAATCTTGACACTGAAATATGTCGTGAAAAAAAGGTCATAGCTTGCTGATAATTCGTGTTTTGTATCAGGAGGGCATGACATTGAAGAAGGTGGCACGACGTCGCCCACTGATGAACGGTTCTTCTGATACAAATGTTTTTCAAAAAATTTTGGAACTGAAATATCTCTTGAATCTCATATCTTGCTTGAAATTCGTATTTTGTATCAGGAGAACATGATACTCGAGAATGTGGCACGACATCGCCCACTGATGAACGGTTCTCCTGATACAGAGGTTCTTCAAAACTTTTGAAACTGTAATATCTCGTGAAAGAAAAGGCATGGATGGCTGAAAATTCGTGTTTTGTATCAGGAGAAGATGACACTCGAGAAAGTGGCAAGAAATCCACCACCAATGAACGATTCTCCGAATATAAATGTTTTTCAAAAAATTTGAAACGTAAATTTCTCTTGAAATGAAAGGCATAACTAGGTGGAAATTCGTATTTTGTATCAGGGGAACATGACACTCGAGAAGGTGGCTCGACATCGCTCACTGATGAACTGTTCTTCTGATAGTGAGGTTTTTCAAAAAATTTCGAAACTGTAATATCTCGTGAGAGAAAAGGCGTAGCTACCTGAAAATTCTTATTTCGTATTGGGAGGACATGACACTCGAGTAGGTGGCTCGACATCGCCCGCTAATGAGCGATTCTCCTGATACAATGGTTTTTCGAAAAATTTTGAAGTTGGAATATCTTTTGAAGGATTAGGTATAGCTGGCTGGAAATTGGGATTTTGTATCCGAAGAACATAGCAGTCTATGAGGTGGCACGGCATGGCCCGACCTTGCGCTGTTCTTCTGACATAGACGCTTTTCTAAAATATTGGGGCTGGAATATCTCGTAAACGAGGAGGATTCTACGGCAGAAAATTCGGCTTTTGTGTCAGGTGCACATGATTCTCTGGGAGGTGGCACGGCATGTGTTGTTTGTTCTTTTATCGTTTTATGTGGTGTAAGGCGGCCTTTACTTTTGCTGTTGTAAGTTTGACTACACTGTAATGGGTTACAAATGTCTTATTGTGTTCGTAGTCATTAGTTCCTCAACTCACCGTTGATTATGCTTGGAAAATTGTAGTTAACTCATAATTTTTTTATGTCGGTATATCAGATCGCGGTTGTTGAATGTCCGTAAGATGGTATATCTTTGTATTTATCTTGTCTGTGACTTGGTTGGTGTCTGTGTTTATTATATTGACTGTCAGTATGGCAGTGCCGAAGGAAATTCTGGTATTTTCTATTAGATGGTAGTATAATCGAAAAGAAACTGTATTAACTATTAAATTATAGAAGATTGATTCGAATCTGTAATGTAGATGTTTCTTCCTATGAAATTAGTACAATATTAACATTGCGATTGATGCCTATATATCATTTGTTAGCTTCTAAAATCATATGACAATCTTTTTTCATAGCTCTGTGATAATTTTAAATTTATGTAACATAGTTTCCCTCTCTTTAATACTGTTCATTTATCCACCTGAACTATTTAAAAGGAAATTAATTTAACTTAATTTTATCGACATTTTAAACAAAAGATAGAACTTCAGACAATAGTTGAACAGTAATGAATATATTTCATTTTCGACGCCTGTATCACATCTCTGTTTAATGTAAACAAAGACAAATAAAGATTAAAAATTATTTAACTATTAAAAATGACGTTTCTATTAATAAATTTTTTGCAGAAGATGAAAATATCGTCGTTAGTACAGATTATTATTAGCGAATGAATTAATTGTTTTACTGAACATTTGTTTATATCCACATATGATATAATATCATAATATAATATATACGTACATAACATATATAATGCAAGTGTAACATAAATTATGACATAGTGTACATTTTCACATCGGTGTTTAAATGTTACCAATACTAATCATAACAGCCGTCTCTCGCCAGAGTGTTAAAGAAATTTCAAAACGTTTGAGCGAGCTCGCGTTCACAGCTGACAATCAGTCGCGTATACGGGCAAGAACCGAAAGGGGAAAACTGGTCTGTAGTTGGTCTCGGATTGTCCAGTTATCGACGTTATCTCGCCGCTTTAAAAGGCGGCTGCGAAAAAGCCTCGAGTAGAACGTTCGTGCCTCCCAATGCCGTGCTTCGATCGTTGTTTCCTCCGAGTTTAGCCGATCATTAGGACTTTTAAAGGTCGCCTCTGTTCTCCGCTCGATCGCGAATATAAATCGCGAGTCGTTTCCCTTCCCATTTTTGGCCCGTTCTCCTGTGAGAACTCCATCTCGGAACGCCCACGAATCTGACACGAAGGAAGGATACACGTTCATTTGCAAAATTCGGTGCTCGATCTCCGTGAGGTTATGTCGTTTGTCAGGGATAAACTGCAGATTGGTCGATCGTGATTTTATAACGCGGAGGGGATGTAGGATTGTTCGAGTTGGATTTGAAACAGGCGATTATTTAAAAAATAATGTGATTTCTCGAAGCACAGCTGATAACGAAAATATACATACACGTTACAAACATTAAAAATTGTAATATGATGATGATGAAATTTCGAGACAAAACTAGAAATATATACAAATATTTTCTCAGTTTTAATATATATATAGTTTTAATTATAGTTATATAGTTAATATAGTTAGTTTTAACATAGGTATAGTTTTAATATAAATAAAATTTAATATATATTAAATATTATATCATAAATTAAATATATAAATTTAATATATATATATATTTAGCTTTAATATAATTAAAAATAATAAATAATATTAGTTTTAATATATATATATATATATATATATATATTCTCAGTTTTAAGTATATTTAAATGTAACCGAGGCAAAACGAATGATAAGTTTATCACTTCTTAATAATTTCTATCCAGTGACATCGTACCGACGTGTTCAAAATGAAAAGAAAGCGACGAAATTGTATTGTATACGGTTCGGTCACTCGTTATGGTCCGCGCGACCAGTTGCCTTGCGCAAGGGTTCAATTAAATCATTTTTTTTTTTTTTTTAAATTACCACAGTCATCTACGATTCAAACAACAACTATCGACGTTCAGTTCAATTTACGCGTTTCGATCGTCCCTCTAAAGGAAATATCGCCGCTGTACTTCCCCTTCCGCAATTCCGTCCGTAAAACAAGTGAAAAAAAGAGGAATAAAAACGAACAGTGGCAAACTTTGCAAAGTCCACGGATAATTATATGCGTCCGCTACCGGATGACTCAGATATAATAAATTATGAGCAGAGCTACAGGTTCCCTTCCTTGCAGGAAGTTCCTCTCTCTCTCCCTCTCTTCCTCTTCCTCTCCTTCTCCCTCCGGCTCTCACCATTCGCATCGATTGTCGCGGTTTAAAGGAGAATTTTCCTGGAAACACGAGATCCGCAGCGTGACTCATGGTCGCTCCAACCAGATTCAAGGTCATCGATCCGCCCACCAAAACGCTGTCGCTCTGCAGACTCTTTTCTCCTTGGTGTCGGAGAGGAAAATAGAAGCGTCTGAATCGTCAGAAAGGAAGGGAAACAGCGAAACGTTGTATAACATAGTGGAAGGAAGGAAGAGAAAGGTTGATAAAAGAGATGGGAGAGAAGTGTGACTGGAGGATTCGAAGATTCACACGACGATTCAAAAAATAAAGAGTATTGTGTCGTCTTTCGTCTCGTTCGTCGCTTCTGCCGTCTCTTTTTTCCTTTTTCTGTTTCTTTTTCTTCCCCCGAAGGGGAAATCGAGCCTCTTTAAGATAGAGTGAGTAAAAAATTTAAATCATCCGCGGTAGCATCTTAATTTTTACGAGACTTAGCATTTTTTGGAGAATTTAACACTAGCGCCATCTGTACTAGTTCGTAGTTGAATTAATTAATTCTATAATTTTATTAACGGTTGGTTGGTTACTGGACTCATTGGCGATTAGAGTTCGATGATTTATAGTCTGTCAAGTAACAACATTTGAAAATATTTTGGAACGTCGAAGAGCGAGGATTTTAGACATTTATTTGCAAGGGAAGATGGTAAATAAATTAGGAGAGCTGCTATTGTTTTTCGAGGAAATAATCGATTCCGTTTCGCTTAATTATCGAAAGAAGATTTAAAAATGTCGTGTTAGACCTAGTTTAAGCTCGTCCCTGACCTCAACTTGGAGTAATCTAAGTTTAGCCTTGATTTCGTCCAGATACAGGCTGCTCTAAACTATCTGGAGCTAGTTTGCTTTCATTGCAAACATAAGTGGCCATATATTTGCATAGACCTAATTCACGGCAATTCAAAATTAATTGAAACCATATTTAACTTCCACATGCTACACGATCGATAGAGAATGGTATCGCTGACTGAATCAAAATTTATCTTGACTTTCAGATTTTAATTATTTCAATTGTCTTGAATTATCGTCAAGTTTGACTGAACGACAAACTAGAAGAGATTTGACTATAATCTAAATTTTATTACATTAATCCATGTTTGAGTTAATTCATAATCACACAGTCTTAATTTTTATTATAATTTTTATTATAATTATCAAATGTTAGCTTAGCTATCAATTTGTTTCAATTATTCCAGTCATTTCTAATCACTCCAAAATCCAACTCACCTGAATTGAACTTCAAATCAGAACAAATTGAATTGCTATCTTAACTTAAAGTTGTTGGTTAATTTAATAACTGTTGTAACTACTAACTTTAATAATTTGATAATAATTCCAATTTGTAGTTCGTCGTTTAATTTTACTTACCTTTCAGCAACATTTGTGACGACAGTTGTACTAACTTCTGAATATATCTACCTTACAATATCATTACCTATACTTTCACCAGTTTTCAATATCTTCCTTCCACTATATCCTCCTAACTCTTAATCCTCCTTACATCTTGTATTTCAGAAACGTGCAATTTCTTTTCACAATTCTTACACTTACCTTTCTGACTGGGATAATCTGCATTGAGATACCTAAAATGATGCAAAATCCATCCGAAGGGAATGATAATTCTTCTCTGGTCTTCGTGCACCAGTGACGCGTCCGATACCGAGTGTCAATCTTGCGGGCTATCGTTATTTAATGGTGTAACAGTATAGTTAACGGCCAAAGTTATTGGTACGAAGAGCATAAGGAACAGATAAGACCAACATTCCTCTCGGTCGATACGATTAGACCGAAATGGCAATAGCATTTAACGCTTCTGTTACTTAATTATCAACACAGACCATCGTTGTTTCACGTTCCAACTTTAACTTCATGTTGCTGTTGTGATTTATCGAACAGAATTCGCGACAGGTGGTTTCTTTGAGTCATTGTAACATGATTATTTATTATTGTATTTATTATTGTCCAAATTAGGAATTAGCTTTACTAAAAGTGAAAATATTTATCGCCTAGGAGAGAGAGATGTAAAATTCTCGCTTAAAACTTACGTACGATATATTTGGAAAAATAGAATCTTCGCAAACAAGCAAATTTTATATCTAATCTAACACTTAACTATCCTCTTCTTGTACACATATTGTCAATTTGTCGACGATAATAACAATAATGACGACAGAAAATTGATTCTATTGGTCAGCTAATTTTAACAAATATTTGAAATATTCCGCATTAGGTATTTCTAATTAATTTCATTGTCAATTATACAACTGTGTAATTCTGTACGTTCTGAGATAAAGTAAATATAAAAAGGTCTGATAAATGTAAGAAAGAAACAGCGGACGAAAATAAAAAATGAATAAAAATAACGACAAGTTTCTCATAACAGGAAATACTAAATATTATCCATTATAAATAATATATATAATAATATAGTAATAATATATGTCATATTAATACAACCAATAAATAATATAAATTACTGTCTCATCAAAAGAAAAGAAAATAGGAAATAAATTATTCTACGATGAATATTTGAAAAGTATTCGTATCGAATTTCATTTCGCTGACACTCCGTTCCTTTTTATTGAACTTTTTATTAAAACTGTAGATTCAACAGATAAGCGGGTACTATAATTGCAGTATCATTGAACCGTTCGCTTGGAGATAAGATTACGATGTTTGCACACGTGGATACAACCTCTCTCTCTATCTCTTTTTTTTTTTTTGTTTTCTTCTATGTTGGATTAGAAGATCAATCTATATATCAGTGATCCGGGAACAATTGCTGTTGACTGATAAAAAGAATTCCATTTCTTTCTTTCCGTTTCTGAGAGATAACCGACGACCTTTAGAATGTCGTTCCAGAGTATTCGATCAAATAAATTTCAATAATTCCAACTCTTCCATTTAAAGATCACATTTCACTCTAAATCCACTCCGAGAGATCAATTCGTAGAAAATATATCGCGTTCGAGATAGAATCCTTCTCGAGAGTAAAATTATACTGGTGATAGCGATGATTACAATATCAAGGCCTGACTAAGCGTTGAAATTTAATTTTGGATTCTAGCTAGAGTAATTTAATTCGAATGACCTGATAAAGTTATTTAATTTCTACTTATAACTTACTATAATTTATAGCAGTTCGAGAGGAAGCTTTCGTCTTGCACAAGTGAGCTTACATTATTAATAAAATTGTTGCGTAAACGTGTAAATCCGGCAGAGGATTAATATTTTTGTCTTCGAACGTACTTTTGATTTTAATTTTCCATACTTACATCTGAGAGCAGAGAGATGCTTCGTTAAATTCGAAAAATCCAAAAAATGCGTTACAATTAAATTGAAAAGATTAAAACGAACGCGTGCTGATATAATATCGATTGTCACTGTTCCAAAGAATCAGATACAAAATCTGTGAATGCAGAATATTAGCTGGAAACTATTTTAATTTCCTTCGGCGATGAATAACAGTTTGACAAAACGAAATGTTTATTTTATTCCAATATTATAATTATAATATTATAATTTTATTAAAATTAAATTATAATATTATATATTAATATAATATAAATTAATATAAATTACTATATAATTATACGCTACTTAATAATATAATATTATAATAATAACATACTAATTAATAATATAATATTATATATTAATATAATATAAATTAATATAAATTACTATATAATAATACTAAATAAATTACTATATAATTATACGCTAATTAGTAATATAATATTATATATTAATACAATATAAATTAATACAAATTACTATATAATAATACGCTAATTAATAATATAATATTATATATTAATATAACATAAATTAATAATACAGTAATTAACAATATAATATTATATTATTATAATTATAATTATAATATTAAATTATTTCCTAATATTTTAATTATAATTGTTAAAATTATCTTATCTAAAATTATTTTATTTCTCTAAAGTTACGGTACTTGCAAGTTTACAATTTCTAATATTTTAATTATAATTATTAAAATTATCTTATCTAAAATTATTTTATTTCTCTAAAGTTACGGTACTTGCTAGTTTACAATTCTCAACGAAAAATGTACAGTTACAAAGCGAACAGAAATATGTACATACTGCCAAGGATCATCGGGGTTCACTGAACACACAGGCCCCCGTTTCAAAGAAAGAACAGTTTCGTGTTTCCCCCCCAGGTATACGAATGCACGCGACGCTTGTACGAGCGGAATGTGAGTCATCCAGGTAAAAGATGCCGCGGGGTAGAAAGCTGAGGTGGCTCGAGGAGTTAAAAAGGTGGAGGGAAGGAATCTGGAGAGGAACGATCAACATTCTTTGGTGCAACCCCATGAGTCACCGACTCATCATCCCTCCTCGGTAGCTATGTACGTACATACCTGCAGCCACCTGTTGCGCTCGTTTTCTGGGTCGCGCTCGAGTTTCACCCCATCCCCCTTCTGGCCATCCACCTTTCTCCACGTGTTTCACCTTGCAGGTGGCTTTAAACTGCAGCGATAATAGTCGACCAGTCGGCCGAGATACGTGACCGAGGGTAATATCGAGAGACAGAGAGGAGGATAAAGAAAAGTGGTTACAGAGGAAATATTTGGAGAAATCTCGCGTGCAGTGGTTAACAAAAGTATTCAGACGATAAAAATTTGACCTGCTGATAAAATTACGCGGCGGTTCGTGGAAGTACTTGAGCATTTTGTACATATATTACAATAGTTAAATATATATATTTTATATATAAATATATATTTTACAATAGTTCATATATATTGTATATATATTTCACAGTAGTTAATATATATTGTATATATATTTCACAATAGTTTGAAATTTTATTACTTATACGCTATAACACGAAAGACATTGGTAAAAGGCAATTATATATTGTATATATATTTCACAGTAGTTAATATATATTGTATATATATTTTACAATAGTTAATATATATTGTATATATATTTCACAATAGTTTGAAATTTTATTATTTATACGCTATAACATGGAAGACATTGGTAAAAGGCAATTATATATTGTATATATATATTCCACAGTAGTTAATATATATTGTATATATATTTTACAATAGTTAATATATATTGTATATATATTTCACAATAGTTTGAAATTTTATTATTTATACGCTGTAACACGAAAGACATTGGCAAAAGGCAATTATATATTGTATATATATTTCACAGTAGTTAATATATATTGTATATATATTTTACAATAGTTAATATATATTGTATATATATTTCACAATAGTTTGAAATTTTATTATTTATACGCTGTAACACGAAAGACATTGGTAAAAGGCAATTATATGTGGAAGGTATGGTACAAGGTACATAGATATATAATATATCATATTATGTTAAAAGATTGATGTACAGAACAAGTTATCTATCTTGAGCATAATAAGCTCAAGTTAAATATGACCTTAGTAAATGTTATATCATATTATGTTAAAAAAATTAATGTACAGCATATATTATCTATCTTGAGCATTATGTATATATCATATTATGTTAAAAAATTAATGTACAGCACAAATTATCTATCTTGAGCATAATAAGCTCAAGTTAAATATGACCTTAGTAAATGTTAATATTTATTAATGGATGATCGCCTCTTCTGTGATATCTGAAACATATTAAAATTATTAAATATGAATATTAAAGTATTGAATAATTCAATTGAATAATTCAAATATTTAAATTCGTATTCTTCATTATATTAACCTTCTAAGGGGTATTTAAATCCCCCCTTCGCTAGTGGACAGATTTAAATCGCCAGGCGAAGTTTAATTTTACATATTTTCATATAAATTATTGTAGTTCCTATAATTTTCAAAGTTAATCAAATCAAATAAATACTACGTTATTTTGCAATAGTTTGTTATAATTTATTTGCAATAATACATTCGGCTTTCTCAGATATTATATATAGGTGTCGATATATCGGACGTTAGTACTTAGAAGATTAAGAAGACATTTCATCTGTTTCACGTAATCTAATTTCTCTGACACAAGTTTTCTACTTCGATTCTCGGCTTTAGTTTTAGAACATATTCACGTTCATCGTGAATGCATAAATATCCTCGATCTAAAAATAACGCGAGAAAAAAACGTAATCTTTACGTAACCTACATTAACCAAACACGTTGCCAGTGGAGCGAATAATTACAACCGGAAACACGTGGAACAATTAATTCCTTCTCACGAATCGATAATTCATTCGTGTTCGAGATAATAATAGCTTGTCGAGGTATTCGAGCGCCAAATTTTCAACGTGCGAGAAACCATCCATGCTCAAACTATCACATAATTTCGTAAAAAGAAATGGTTCTTGGCTCGTTTCAAAGTTCGACAACTCTACTTTCAATATGCATTGTTTATTTCGTTCCAAGATGTTCAGCATGTGGGGAAAATGAAGACGAATTATCATCGTTGAAATAACATTTTTTGAAAAAAATGTTTTCAATGATCGGACCTTTGTCGTCTACGTGAATAAAAGCTTTCTCGATATTTTTACACGCTATTCACAAGCATTTTCACAAAGAAAAGTATCTTCACTCTCCGACTCGCTATATATATTATAAATAAATTAAAACGAACCACGTTTATTGTATATTGTTCGTAAATCTGTTTATTGAGAAAATGAGGTCTCGCCTTGTTCGCACGATTTTTTTCTTTTTCGTGGAATCGCGGAAATTGAAAGAAATCGTATCATAGTGGCACACGGGTATCGGTCGAGTTCCGAGAAAATTTCATTCACAAACCGCGGCGAGGATTTACGGGAAAGCAACGCGCGCAGTTCCGGTTTCCCCCGGATGATTCACGGCCACTCGAATTCCTTCGTTCACGACCTCATTCACCGGATCGATTCTTCTGAGAATCGAAACCGTCGAAGGTATTCGCAGATTCCCGCCTTTCTCTCTTGTCCGTGACGTCGACAGTTCCTCCAGGTTTTCATGCGATTTTAACACGTCCAGCGCCAAGCTTGTTTCGAGTAAACTCCTGCCCCAAAACTGTCGCTTGTATAAAAAAAAAAAAAAAAGAAGAAGAAAAAGAAGAACAAAATGACACACTGCAAGAGAAATTTTAAAATAAAAAAATAAAATAAATTTTAAAATAAAGTATTTGAAATTACAAAAAGTAAAATAAATAAAGTATTTAAAATTATAAAAGTAAATTAGTTATTAAAGTTAATATTAGTAGCTAAAGTTATAAGAGTAAAGTATTAAAGTTAATATTAGTAATTAAAGTTAATAAAGTATTTAAGATTATAAAATTATAAAATAAATTTTAAAATAAAGTATTTGACGTTATAAAAAATAAAATAAATTTTAAAATAAAGTATTTGAAATTATAAAAAGTAAAATAAATTTTAAAATAAGATATTTAAAATTATAAAAGTAAATTAGTTATTAAAGTTAATATTAGTAGTTAAAGTCACAAAAGTAAATTAATTATTGAAGTTAATATTAGTAATTAAAGTTATAAAAGTAAATTATTAAAGTTGATACTAGTAATTAAAGTTAATAAAGTATTTAAGATTATAAAATTATAAAATAAATTTTAAAATAAAGTTTTTGAAGTTACAAAAGATAAAATAAATTTCAAAATAAAGTATTTGAAATTATAAAAAGTAAAATAAATTTTAAAATAAGGTATTTAAAATTATACATGGTGTTCTGTAACATCTGCGACTATTCCCCGTACGAAGATGATCTCTCGCGAAGTTAAATGAAAAATTAACAGATATCTCGTTCTCCACGTAATAATAATATATTTCTATCTTGCAACGTTGAACGCAAAATTAAAGAAAAAGCTGAACTTGCATTTCGCAATTTTTATCATATCCCGTTCGAATAAAGAAATTAAATTAAACGTAACAAATAAAAGGATTAAAATTGAAATTCTCTGTTCAATATCGTTCAAAGTACATATGTACATACATACGTATATACATACACCGAGTGAACTTGGAATTAACGGGCGCGGCGTTCTGGCTTCAGTTTTACTTTTAATGGATCGTTGGCGATCGTTGTAACGCCAATTCCAGACAGCTGGCCGCTTCATTAACGATCACGTGAGTGATTCGTACCTGTTGGTATGTCAGTCCATTCGGACCGTGTCGCATAGATACATACGTGACTCACGTATGTAAGTACTTTGCTCGTCGAATCGATCAACAACGTTCCAACGGAGATCCCGTGTTTTCGATAATATTTGAACCGGGTGTCCAGCCGCGGCATCCCCGATCTCGAATCGAACTCAAGCTCGATATTGTTCCTGAAAAATATCGTCGCCAATTACTTGAAATATTTGTACAGTTGTAATAGAAAACTATCTTTCTCATTAAACATACAATCAGATTTTATATGAAAAGTAACTGTGTTCAAAGTAATCGTAATATTAGGTAAATTAATTTCTAATAATTCAATTCATTCTCGGCCTTTCCGTGAATATTCACAGTTTTTCTTATTTTTCGTTTCGTCCAATTTCAAACACTTTCCAGTTGAACAAATTTACTTTGTTCTCCGTTAGTTTGCCCACAAACTTATTTACGACCTGCCTAACTTGCCTAATTCACTTTCAAATTTTTCGATGACAATAAATCTTCAATATTCAATATATCACTTATTTATATATTCGTCCCATACTTTCCTTATAAACGAACAATCCAGCACAGAGAATATTATTATTTAATAAAAAGAAATAATTAATCTAATTTCGAAGCAGGAAATAAAGTTGAAGGAAAAGAGTGCAATGTAAGTAGGAGAAATATATAATTCCAAACCACTGAACAATTTCAAGTGCTTTCGGCAAATTATTTGAAAAAGAATGACGTTACGAATACTGTGAAACACTTGTGACGTATTTTCATTATCGTTTAAATATCAAGATAGCAGCACGTTTCACACATACGCTATAATAACAGTTTCGACTGATAAAGCAATGATAAAAGAGGAGAGGGGAAAAAAAAAAATTGGAGCGCGTGGAATGCAGCGATGTCCTTTAGCAAGAAAAATTCGCATTATCTGTTCCTGTCGCGAGCGTAACGTTTGTGTTTTTATCGCCGCACGCTATCGTTATCTATTCATAGATAACGTAGTAATCAACGTTGCACGACCTCGTTCTGCCTCGTAACCGTTTCATAATGTTGCGTCCTACGCTGCTTTCTTTTTCTTCTTTTCCTCCAGGAAATGGAAATACAGTTTTATTATTATATTTGTTTTTGATTAATTTCTTCATCTTCTACGGAATTTAATTCCGTTCAATTTAATAATTTAACAACGCGATTATTTTTCATTAATCTTTCAATATCCCGCGAAGTTCACTTCAGACGTGATGATATCGTGGAATTTTCAGGAACAGTGAAGAAAACGCTCAAAGTAGAAATTTAGTGATTTTGTTTACTGATAAAATTTAGTAATTTAGTAATTTAGTTTACTAATAAAATTTAGTAATTTAGCAATTTAGTAATTTACTAATAAAATTTAGTAATTTAGTTTACTAATCAAATTTAGTAATTTAGTAATTTAGTTTACTAATCAAATTTAGTAATTTAGTAATTTATGGAATATATATATATATATATATAAAATTTTAGGGAATTTTGAGGAATTTTTCAAAATAGAAATATTTTATGAATATACAATGAAATTATATGTTCTGAAATGAATATAACTGTTCAGTACTTTAAAAAAATCTTTCACAAAAGTATTTCAAAAGATATAGTGAAACAATAGCAAATATAGACATATATTGCGAGAGATTCTTAGGAATAGAACTAATTCTGTTTTTTTTTAAATTATTAAAGAAAGATTTCCTAAGGCTTATTATTAAAATAGAAATTTAAAAGTCTGCAGACTTTTAGATATGCTTATTATTTTCTTTTAACAGAATTAAACTGTAAGAAGCATTGTGCCTCGCACGCAAAACGTGGTTGTTTTAACGCAGATAATTTGCATTCTGTAAAAAAAAAAAATTTTTATCGGTATTCCATGGTCTTTATCTCTTTGGATAATGAATGTCTTTAGATATTTGTTACCTAGGTGTTAAAAGAAAATCAACGAATTATTCAACAATATCACTTAATCTCGTTATGCAAAAAGATCGTACGCGAACAAACATGTTTGAAAGAACGCGTTATTGATTTCAGGCTGATAAGGCCTAAAGTTTATACTTGAAATTAAAACGTTCGTTTCAAGGAGCAACGATATCGGCAATACTTCCATTTCTGTTCATTTAATACTACACCAAGTGTACATAATTTTCTCTTCTCTTTAAATCAATTTTTTCAATTTCATTTTTCTAACAGAAACTGATTAAAGAAAGGAAGAAAGAAAAGGATTAATTAGAAACAATAGAAAAAAAGATGAAACAAGAAACGCACGTATCTATTACGTTGACATAACTGTTTCTTTTTTTCTCTCTCTCTCTCTCTAATTATAGTATACGCTCGAGATGAGGTTTCGTGTCTTTGACATGGATTAATTAATTAGCAGGCCGCCGTTTAATTATTTAATTGATAACCCAACAGAAGTCATTTTGCCGAGCAGAAAAAGAGGAAATACTACTTAAGTCCCTGTTTCGCTAACAAGGCCGTTCGTTACTTGAAAATCCATCGCGTTTCCTATTTTGTAATAATTACGACATACGAGCGCATAAATTCTTATGTTACGGTCATTGCATACGTGAAACGTTCGTGAAAGATTGTCAGGTCGTATAATTAAAACAGCACGAGTCGCTTAAAATTAGAGAATGCAATTATTGTCCGGCTTGTTCCGAATTTCTATTTTCGGTGAATGCAACTGACGAATTAGATTCCACGCAGAGATTTATCACACAATTGTACACGAATTACATATTTCACACATTTTACATAACTATATTGAACTACCATGAAAGCTTTCAGGAAGTAAAACGAATCGATTGAACAAGATTCATAAAATACTTTTTTTTTTTTTTAAGAAACACCTAATTATCAGTTACCAAAATTTGTATAACCTCGACGAATAAAGTAACTCGATTAATCAAAATTCATGAAGTTTTCACTCTTTGATTATTTTAAATTGAAATTGACTATGAAGGTATCTAACGAGCAAAATAAATTGATCTAACTGCAATGGAAATTTGTAAAATTATTCTCGACTCGTATTGAAAAATTTAATTATCACTCGTGATAATTAAAAAAATAATCACTGAATCGACCCAAGAGGTAAATGCATCTAATTAATCGCCAGATTAATAATAAAACCAAGGAAACCGGGGAAACGAAGCAAACCAATCTGTCAAAACTCCGAGAACAATTTTTCGTCAAACAAACGCCGAATTATTATTTCCTAAATAAATTGCAAACTCGTCAATTACTACCCAATCGACCGAAGATTAAGAAAAAAAAAAAAAAAAAGAAAGGTTATTCAGCGTTTCATTAAAACAGCCCAATCCAATCATTACGAATACTGACTACTCGAGAAATCCGAATTATTATTTGTTAGATGATCGTCTGAAGGTACTCTGAATCTGAAATGACAAATTTCGTAGAATGCTTGTCGCTTCGACGAAAGAAAAAAAAAGAAAAAAAAAAAAGAAAAGAAAAGGGGAAAAGGGAAGAAAAGCAGAAAAGTCAACGAGGGTTCAACGAACTATGCGTGAGAGAGCACACGTCGCGAATAAATCCCCACGTGGCGATTACGCAACGAGGGGGGGGGGGGGGGGGAAGGGGGGACGTGTGGCATTCTATCGAGGTGGATAACTGACCTACGTCACCGCGGTAAACAGACGAAACCGCGTCATCGTGCACCCTGCAACAACCGCTGCTTCGCGTTTTGCTCCTTTTCCAACATCTCCTCACCGCGGCCGTCAGCGGATTTGCATTCACTCTGTGCATTCACCATCGCGGCGTTCACTATCGCGTATTAACCTACGACTACGTCATCGTTCGATGAGTCAGATCCTCGTCGCGGGAATGCACGTCGGTCGTAAATTGCAACGAGCATGCAACACGGTTCGGGGGGGGGCGAATGAGACCGTGAAAAGGTTACCATAGTTGGGAGGTGGGTCGGCTAGCTCTGCTAAATTGCCGCGGGTAATTAAATTTTACTCACAATCAGTTTTCGTAATACGTGGCTTTCACGGTGGCGAGTACAAGAGAGATCGATCGTGCGTGATTATGATTGACGTATATACCAGCGAAACGACATACTCCGAATAATTGATTTTGGAGCTTCCCTTTGTCTCATCGTTTTTTTTTTTTTTTTTTTTTTTTTGTTGAACTGTTATTATCTGTCAGTGTGTTGAATGTCTAAAACATTGGTAGAGTAAGGGTTAAAAAGTTTATTTGCATTTATTTGTGTGTTATCATTTTATCATCCGTATTTTATCATCGTCTGTTCGACGAAGAGACGACAAAACGCTGGCCTCTTGCAACAATCGAAACTGACACGCATCGTTCATTGATCATTTCGATCACAGCTAGACGTGTCACTTGTTCTGATTCCGATTTGATCTCTCAAGTTGAACTGAATTGAACTTGTTGCTCGTGGCAATATTCTTTTTAGCACGTTGAAAAGAAATTGTTACATTGAAAAGTAGAGTTTCTTAATTTGTTGAAAACAGGACAGGAAGTGAAAGACACCGAAACTTTTAGACAAACGCAAATGCGATCGAACGATTCAAAAATTCTCTGCTGATGTCCAAATTCAGTCTTGTGCAACATAAAAAGTGATAAAGAACTTGTTCCAGTTTCTTGGGAGACAAATGCGGAACAACAAGCAATAATACTTGTACGATTATTGAATCTGTTTGTTAAAGCTCAAAAGGAAGAAAAAAAGGCACTGAAATCACTGATAAATACGTTCTCTGTTAAAAATTCGCCTAACGTCTGAACGTAAGCTTACACAAATTGTAAAATATTGTTACTTAATAAACTTATTATCATATTTATTATCATTCAACGAACTTTACGTTATCGAAAAGTGAATTAAGAAAAAAATGTTCAGCGGATATTTTTGAGAGCGATGATAAAAAAAAAGGAAAAGCCAACATCTCTCTGCAGTCAATAATTTCCAGAGAATCTGCGATCTAACAAAATTAGAAAATCTGCACGTACAGGATCCTTACGCAAAATGACACGGTCTCTTACATAAGGGCGCGACTTATGAAAGAATATAATACAATCGTGTATTATATTTGCACGGCGTACTGAAAATCCGGGCGAAAAAGAAAACGATTGAACGTTGGACAAGCAACGTTGCGAAAGTGGTTTGCAAAACCAGCGGAGCGAGGCATTATCCGTGCAATTAATTACGCCGATTCGCTTCAGCTCGAGTACAAAATCCCAGCCGAGCACAATTTCGTTCGCGGTAAACGTTCATCCAATCTCTTCACTTCCTTTTGCTCCTTTTCCCTTGCTTTCTCCTAACTTTCGACATTATTTCCTTCACCTTCTCACCTTCTCGCTTCCTTACGTCTTCAAACGAATTTCCATTTATCTCGTATAACGATCCACTTGGTCACCGGCGTACAGCCAATTTGTTTCTTTTTTTTTTCTTTTCTCTTTCTTTTCAAAGACACTCTTTGAAAAACTCGAGGATGAAATGACGAGATGGAAATTGAGGATCTCTTGGAACTTTTAACTGCATCGTTTCAACGTCTAATTTCATGAGAAAACGTGTGAAACGAATAAAAAAGAAAACACGCGCGTCGTGTATAATTATAATAACAAGATACAATAATAATAATAATAATTCAAGACATAATCAATTCAATTTTTATAATATTCATAATATAACATTTATAATACATTTATATTGATATTGTTATAAATGTAATATAAATATTTATAATATTAATATAAATATAATTTTACAATATTTATAATTTATAATAATATATTATAAAATTATAATTTTATAATATTTATAATTATAATTATAAAATTATAATTTTATAATATTTATAATATTAATATAAATATAATTTTATAATATTTATAATATTAATATAAATATAATTTTATAATATTTATAACGAATTAAATTAATTTTTGCACGTCCTCAAAGCTCTCTCTCTCTCTCTCTCTCTCTCTGCGTTAACAGCCAACGCACCAGAAAAGAAACGCGAGTTCTCGGATAACTGCCGACCTACTAAAACCCTCCTCTTACGAATCTCTGGTAGATCGGTCGTAAAACACGAATTTAACGGCTCGATAACGAACCAGAGAAACACGGTCCAAGAGACAACAAACAGAGGAATAGGAGTAGGTGGAGCAAATTCGGTAGAAACGACGAAACGTAAATTTTCAGCGCGACAGCCGGGCAAAGAAGAGAGGACACCTTGCTCGATTTGGTCACGAAGGAGTTAGTTGGAGTTCCCGTGGGCGAACTGGTACCGATCAGGTTCGATATTGCCATCTTTTCGTTCGTCAATGAGACTCGTGGGTAATTTCGTAATTGTGGGTTTCACAGCCTTACGCGATGGAAAAAGAAAAAAAAGAAAAGAAAAGAGCGCGAAGAGTTCGACGAGTTGCAATTTTTAAAACAAATCGGATCGAAGTGGAGATCGGGATCTTCTCCGTCGAGATTTCGAGGATTGTGCTTTGTCAAACATGTGTTCTCAGTAATTAAAGTAGCTATACGAATAATTAAATCAAACATATTGTATAATATAATATATACTAGTGAAATATTGTCTAACATAAAATAATTAGTATTGATATAATACTGTTATAATTATACAATATACTAAGAGTATACTAATATATACTAGTATAGTAGTACTATTACACTATTATACTACTAATATGCTAGTTAGTATATTAATAAATACTAATATAATACTATATTATTGTAATATTATTATTATATATTAGTATGATAATTAAATCAAACATGTTGTATAATATAGTATATACTAGTGTAATATTGTATAACATAATATACCGTACTGATATAATACTGTTATAATTATACTAATATACAATATACTAAGAGTATACCAATATATACTAGTATAGTAGTACTATTATACTATTATATTACTAATGTGCTAATTAGTATATTAATAAATACTAATATAATACTATATTATTGTAATATCATTATTATTATATATTACTATGATAATTAAATCAAACATATTGCATAATATAATATATACTAATATGCTAATATAATATTGTATAACGTAATACACTGTATTAATATAATACTGTTATAATTATACTAATATACAATATATTAATAGTATACTAATATATACCAGTATAGTAGTACTATTATACTATTATACTACTAATGTGCTAATTAGTATATTAATAAATACTAATATAATACTATATTATTGTAATATCATTATTATTATATATTACTATGATAATTAAATCAAACATATTGCATAATATAATATATACTAATATGCTAATATAATATTGTATAACATAATATACTGTATTAATATAATACTGTTATAATTATACTAATATACAATATACTAAGAGTATACCAATATATACTAGTATAGTAGTGCTATTATACTATTATACTACTAATATGCTAGTTAATATACTAATAAATACTATATTATTATAATATATTACAACTACAGTTTAATTATAACAATAATCATAGATAGAGGTATATGTACATAGGTTGTTCGAATTCTCTTATGAGTCTCTATACAACGAAACAAAATAATAATA
This sequence comes from Frieseomelitta varia, assembly GCF_011392965.1. Classification (NCBI taxonomy): domain Eukaryota; kingdom Metazoa; phylum Arthropoda; class Insecta; order Hymenoptera; family Apidae; genus Frieseomelitta; species Frieseomelitta varia. The sequence continues at coordinate 43,630 of NW_025110563.1, forward strand.
ATAATAATTATTATTATTATTATTATTATTATTATTATTATTATTATTATTATTATTATTATTATAGGAACATCCTTGTCGATGATCCAATTGACCCTTCGTCCTAGGAAGACAAGATATCTTGGCACACCGTGTATCTAGGCCAAGATTTAGCGCCAGCGCCTCTGAGAAAACGGCTGGTTCGCCTGCCAAACGGATCGAATTCTGCGAACGCTATAAATCGATTTATACGCACCTATTGCAGGCGCATAGGTGAGGGCATAGATCTCGTTCCTCTTCGACACGTTCCGCGAACGCGAGCCCCGTTTCGGTCGCTCGTCTCATCCGTTGTTGCTCAACAATCGTGACCCGACTGAAAACTACACCGTCGTTGCGTATTAAATATGAAGCAACCGGCAAATTTGTCTCTCATTCGCCACTCGACAATTTTATTCAGATCTTTCGTACAGTTTGTTTCAATTATTGTATCTCGAGTGCTATTTGCTCTTTGGTTATCTTGTTGTTGCTGCTATTATTATTTTATTCATTGACGATTAGAACCGCCAACCATTTAAACTTTCTTCAAATCATTTAGACTTTCCAGTCCTAATGACTTCATTACGGCTGGAAAGTCTAAATGATTTGAAGCTCGTCCCTAAAAGCCTAGCCCCTAAAGTCATTAGGCGACGAAAATAATCAATTTATAATTTTTTCAAAGAATGATATATATATATATATATATATATATATATATATATATATATTTAGAAAAATATATAGAAATATATAGAAACATTTAGAAAAATCTTGATACAATAATTCTTTATTGTATCAAAAATTTTCTTCTTTCATACAACCTATCATAGTATGTTATACTACGAAATATAAAATACTATGAAATATTCTAAAACTAACAAATATATGTAATTTTCGTGACAAAATTACAAATATATGTAATTTCTTCGCCTAAATAACAAAGGCGAATTTTTTTCTACATGACGAGTATACTTAAGGGGATCAAACTGCAGAGGATTGCAAGGAGACTTCAACAAAGAATGAAAACTTGAATTTAGATGTGCACTAAATCAGTTTCCAAATAATCAGTGGTATTAAGATCGTGTGATAAAAATTGTGTTAGCACGTAGCTCATCCTACATATTGCACATTATCGTACAGTCCGTATTCGCATTATCATATCATCGCGTTAATTCCCTTTGCGACCTGAAAAATTTCCCCCCGCGAACGCGCAAAAGTCTGCGGTTGCACTTTTCATTCTTTTCTTTTATCTCATTCCGCGGAGAACGAACGATTCCAAAGGGCGGGCCAATAAAATCGAGCTTTACTGTATCGGTAAGTCTATCGAACCGGATGTGCGTTACGTAAATGGCCGACAGGCATGTATGTTTAATGGCGGTGCAGCTCGACTCGGGTCCTCGGGGGAGCGAAGGCGAAGAAAAGGCGAAGAATAGAGCGACAAAGCGGGGCACCAGGAAGCAATTACAAGGGACACGCGCGTTTATCGTGGCCTGGTCGGAGAACCACTGACAATTGTTGCCCCGCGTGAAGAATTAATGATTGTCAGCCGGCTGATACCACGGCTCTCGCCACGAATATTGCGCTCTCGTGCAAACGAGAACGGCCGAACATGAAAGAAATTGTATTGTTCGGCGAGAAACGGGATACAGACACTCTTTCTAACGACGAGAAATTGGAAATTCGACGCTTTGGAAATCGCTGCGAGCTTATCTTCGAGGATGGAGGAGAGAACGAAAAGAAAAATTGATCGTTCAATTGTTTCAATTTAAATTATTTTATCAGCGAAAAATTTCCATCGATGCATTTCTTTTCCTATTCGTATATATACCTCGTGGAGAAAATTTCTAAAGCAGAGAATTCGTAGTGTAATAATGCAATTGTAACTGTATCGTTATTATTTCTAAAGCAGAGAATTCGTAGTGTAATAATGTTTTGCAACTGTATCGTGACTAATTCTAAAGCAGAGAATTCGTAGTGTAATAATGTAATTGTAACTGTATCGTTACTAATTCTAAAGCAGAGAATTCGTAGTGTAATAATGTTTTGCAACTGTATCGTGACTAATTCTAAAGCAGAGAATTCGTAGTGTAATAATGTAATTGTAACTGTATCGTTACTAATTCTAAAGCAGAGAATTCGTAGTGTAATAATGTTTTGCAACTGTATCGTGACTAATTCTAAAGCAGAGAATTCGTAGTGTAATAATGCAATTGTAACTGTATCGTTGCTATTTCTAAAGCAGAGAATTCGTAGTGTAATAATGTTTTGCAACTTACGTAGATAACAGCATTCGTAAATAAATTATTATTACCGGCAATGTGAATGAAAGAGAAGAATTAACTGTTAAAATGAAACTTCCTTTTCTTAGAAATTCACCTCTGGATAGAACATTTTTCAATCGAAATGAAATGGAAAGGTTTGGCGAAACTAGAAAAAAAATATCAGTTCACAAAGAAAGAGTGGACACTAGTGTCACACCATAGTAAGGGTTAGAGGCTTGACAATTTTGGAAAATTGCTTGCCATTGTTGGTAGATTATTTATTCAATGGCGAAGTATACGCAGGAGTCACGGTCTCTGCACGAGACCCCACGAAACTTCGTGGTTTCCAGGCACGAACAGGGGGGCCTGGTTGTACAGCCGGTATTGATTTTCGTCTGGTTCCCCCAGAAAAACCGAACGGAAGGGGCCATTTGCTCACTTCGTTGAATTAGTCGTCCGAAAGAATTGCATTACGAGATTACAAGGCCTAAGTGCCCTCTCCTCCCGGCTCGAACGATCTATCTCGACTCTGCCAAATCGACGGAACGTATGCAGAGAAACGTACGTAGGTTCAGACAACTATTCAACAAAAGGAAAATTGGAAAAGTCCTGGCATTAGAATTTCAGAGTTCGAAGATACTTCTTTCCTATGGTAATTCACGTGTAATCTTCCTTTCGGTCGTGTTCTCCATTTATTTGTGCGCTCATCGAGAACAATAATTTACCACGATGTTGCAAATACTTCGATCCCTTCGAAAATTTATAAAATTAACAGAGCTCAGAGGAGACAAATATATTTCCAACATTCGCCAGTTGTCATTCAAAAGTAAAATTCGTGAAAAGGAATCAATACGAATCGATGGGAAAAGGTTGCAAACGAAATAAGTTGGTTCTTTTCATAACATTCAGTTGACACTTTTGCAACAATTCGACATTGGACGGGAAATGAAAAGTAAAACCAGTTTTCATTTGAAAAGTAAATGAATTCCTACGTTATTCGCAATTTTCCCAATCGAATATCCAGAAATTCTAAAAATACTCGAGAATCTCAAATGCAAAATGTGACTTTTAGATTCCATTTTAGAGACCCCAAGAGGTGTGCAACTTTCTTCAATTTCCGAAACGAATCATTGATCCCAAGTAGCATAAAAGCATCGTGAAAAATTATATTTACATTTATATCGTGAAAATGATGTTTGTCAAACCTCTCGACGTTGCTCTCAGCGTGGAGAAGTAGAAGATCGCAGGCGGCCGCTGCGGGAATGCCCCGTTTAATTTTCAAGCTAAAGGTTGCTACGAGAACCGCATAAATTTACGAATCGTCCGTGACCGAGAGGCGCGAGAGGCGGCAATCGGTATCGACAGATTCGCCGACAAATCGGCGCGGGGTCGAGAGCCGGATTGCAAGGTGCCGTTTTATTCAGGCGGCGTGCACACGCCTTGGAATAATGCGGCATCGTGCAGCACGCGTGGAATATCAATCGCGATCTATGGATCGTCTAGAACGTGCCGGTGCCGTGCTTCCAATCGTGTCTGTTCCACCGGCGACTTTTGCGCTATGCCTGCTGCTTTTTCACATCCCCTCGGCCGCACGCGACCAACCGATCGCACCCTCAGCCTCGTAATACCGCGAACAGTCAATCCTATCCCAACGAAATGTTACTTTGAACTTTCAAAGTCAAGAGATTGAATTTTTTTTTCTTTTTTTTTTTTGTGCGACAATGTGAAACTGATATCTTCCAATTTTTGATGGGGAGAATTTGTGAAAGGCACGATAAGGCCTGTTAAATTTTGTGCCGAGTGATTTTACGTGATTAATAAAATTGATATTCCCGGCTTTAATTTTCATTAAAGTTTAATTTATATCGTGTGATGGTACGAAATGAACATTCTTCCAATTGTCACTTGATTTCAAGGATATTCCCTTGACATCATGTAGGAACAAAAATCCAAATATAAAAAAATATTGTTACTACATCCCTGCTTTTCACTTTAATCCCTTGACGTACAATGTCATACGTTTCCTAAGGACCATAGAATTGTTAGCTTGTTCCTTCCTCGTTTCTTTTTATTAATTTCGTAAATATTTCATAAACATTGCGTATTACTTGTGTGTTATTTTGCAGTATAAATGTAACAAGGGTATAAAAATGATCTCTGTCAAGTTTGCGCAAAAATGTTAAAATGATCGAATTTCATTTAATTCGTACGTCAAGGGATTAATAAGCTTCTTCAAGCTAAGGCAAAAGTTCATTCCAACTTCGTTATTGTATTGTACTCACACCAACAAAGCCACGCGATACATATAAATATATATATATATATATATATATATGTATATGTGTAAAGTACTTTGTAAGATCGAGTTGCACGATTCATCATTTTATATATTCTTTATTCATCCACATTCATAACGTTCTACCCTGTCGCACGGATCATGAAAAAGAAACGGGTCTAAATTGTGGGCGACAAAGGACTCTGGGCTCATGGATAGAAGATGTGATCCCACGCTACGGGCATCATTAATATACATCAATTTCCAGCCGACAAGTGCTGGAAACACATTTCAGAATTTCAATGGCAAGATTTTCAAGCGTTTCCTTCGTCGGTCGTTCGATAATATTATCCACATGCAGCTAAATCTATACGATCTTTTTTTAAGCAGAATTATTAAGCCAAGGAATTTGTTTTTCGGCAATTTTAGTTTTATTTTTGTATGTAGAAACATACATTCATTTTTCTTCTCTTTTTTTCTTTTCTTAAATAGTGTATTAGACAGTCTTCGTTTAATTAATTCGTTATTTTCCACTGCTCGTAGTTTTTTTTCTCTCTTTAATTTAAGCCAAGAACTTGTTTTTCGACAATTTTAGTTTTATTTTTGTATATAGAAACACATTCATTTTTCTTCTCTTTTTTTCTTTTCTTAAATAATATATTAGACAGGCTTCGTTTAATTAACTCGTTATTTTCCACTGCTCGTAGATTTTTTTTTATCTCTTTAATTTGATCCAAGAACTTGTTTTTCGACAATTTTAGTTTTATAGAAACTAAATAGTATATAGAAACACATTCATTTTTCTTCTCTTTTTTTCTTTGTTTAAATAGTGTATTGGACAGTTTAATTAACATTACTTTTCATTATTCGTAGATACAAAAACTTCAGATGCAAAAATCAGTTTCTCCCGTAGAAAAGATTCAGAATCTCACAGTCTAAAATGTCTACGTTCGGCACGTAAATGCAATTCACATGGAACACCCTGTAGATACTAAAAGAAAAAAAAGACAGACGACCGTGTGCAACGTCATGGGGGTCAGCAGGCGACCAGCTGTCTCGCCGATAGAACTTATACATTTAAATATACGTGCATACTTATCTTACAACTTATACATTTAAACATACATACTCCCAACAATTTCATACTATTGTTATAACTTCACTCATTCCTGAAGAAAAAAAAAAAAAAAAAAGGCAGTACGTGCTTCGTTTTATCGCTCATAAAATCAGCGCGAAAACAGGAATATGTTTTATTACATTTTCAAAGTAATAACCTCGATTTATTAATTACAATCAAACAACCAACGCTCAACGTTATTAATTTCCTCTCAATGAACCAACGATTGATTCCACTTATCGACGATTATTTTTCCACGACTTAACTTTATCGATCATCGGAGAACAGATTCCCAATCGATCAACAGGCAAACTATGGCGGTTTCACCCTTCGAAACCGTGCTCCTTACGTAATTCGGGACGACGCGCAGAGGGGAGAGTCGACGCTTAAAAATAAACCGGTGAATAAGACCTGCTGGTTGCGCGGTGTCAACAGCTACAAGGGATTTATGGACGCGTTGCTTTTCGAGGAAAGTCTAATGACACAACGTTATGCAACCAAGGCTTCTTGCGTTTGCGACGCCTCTTAAAGAGGTCAACCGCGACGACGACGACGACGACGACGACGACGACGTGATAAAACGATTGACTCTGCGCGTCTCTCTGCCAGAACTACGTGATTACCGCTATCGTTCGCTTGGGGGACAACTCGAAGACTCGGTTGCCGATTGGTTATTGGTTGCTGATTGGAATCCTCGATCTGTACGCGCGTACGGTATAAAATATTCGAATATACAGGGTGTACACTTGTGAAAGCAGGGAGTCGAAAGAGTTAAGAAACTTTTAAGCACGTTCTATATAATACTTGAGACGTGGATCATAATTTGCAATTCCTCGCAATTTCCTTAGACAAGCATTCCTGGTAACTGCAACGTTATTTCAGATACAGAACGTTGGAACATTATTAAAAATTTATACCGATTAACATTATAACAGTTAGGAGGAATTGTGAATTTAAACTAAATGCCAGAATTTTCAGAATTGCGAGTTCGTTTTTCTCTTTCAAATCGACAACTATGATTCATATACTGCGAGTGTGTGGCTCGATGTTGGCACAAGGTGTCAAAAATGAAAGTTTTTAAAGGACAGAGAAATAGAAATACAAATTAATATTGAGGGACAAATTGTCTGTCTTTTAAGACAAGGCCAATGTTCTCATATTTTACTTTCAGTTTGAAATATAGGCAATTTTTCATCGAGTCTGACGAAAAATATCCTGGAGATTTGATAAAAGAAATGTGGAAAATTTTGGCAAGAAGGAATAATATCAGTAGACTTGACGAATCGTGTAAAGTAAATTTACCTGATGGTCGTGAGAACACAGCAATAATTCAGGATAAACAGATCGATATTATCGTTCGAGGAATTGATGTTATTGATACAAGTCGTCGACAACGATAAGATAAAATCGCTAACCTTCAAGGATTTCACGAAAACTTTGCTACACCGATATTCGTACGAAACGAAATTTAACAGATTTAAAACAAATGGAAAATTTATAATGACGTTGAATTGATAGTAAAATCGTAATAATGTTAATATATATATATATATCAAACATGTAAGAGAAGGAGAAATTTATTTCTAAAGATCGTGGAATTGAAAAATCAACTAAACTCTGTCTGTGTTAACAATTGGAAATTACAAAAATAAAGATAAAATTTCAAGTTTCGAGATTTCTAACATTTTATCTCTACAAGAGACCGAATTTTTATAATTTAACTAAATTACAATGCTCAATAGTTTAGAAGACATTAGGACTTGGAAAGAAACAATAATCTCCCCAAATGAATAAATTGTAATATAACATTCAATTGTAATTATAACATAACGTAATTGTGGTATAACATTCATATTTCGTAGAAAAATAAAATATAATGAAATTTAGCTGATCTAAAAAGGTGAAGATTTTCGAAACTTTTGCAAATTATTTTACTTGGTATGTATCTTAACGAATGCCATATTATGAATTTATTTATATACACGCACTTATCGCGCTTATTTTAAATTCGAGAAAAGTCACGGTTTAATTCCTAATGAAAAATAATATAACTTAAAATATTATATATAATATATATACAATATTAAAAATATTATAAACTAATAAAAAATAACATATATACAATATTAAAATATTAAAAATATTATAAACTAATAAACTAACTTAAAAATATTATAAAACTAATGAAAAATAATATAATAATAATAATTAAAATAATTATGTAGAAATAAAATAAAATAATGTTACAAAAATAGTCGCACAGATCGTTGAATTTACGGATCTTCGTGCGCCTACAGGAAACTTTAAAATGCAAAATTTCGCAGAATATACATAACACGAAGAAATCTCTAAAATATCCGAAATACAATGGTCCTTATAACGTCTAGAGTTCAAAGAAATTCTTCACTGAGGCTCTACTTTCTCAATTATATTCTCAATAACACGATCCGCATAAAAAGATCGTAGCAACGATGAGAAACTAGAGAAGTCGAAGGACAAACGTGGAAAGAGAAGAACGGTCACATGAGAACCACCCACACCGATCGTTCCCAGTGTTTTCCACTGTTATTTGCGTCTAATCTGAATTCCAAGTATTAAAATAAAGTAGCCAGGAAAATTCCGATCGATAGCTCGAACCGTGCTGTTCGAGTAACGAACGGCTAGCTTCCAGCCGAGAAGACAGCTGAACCGTATGAAAAATTGTTTTCGAAATCGTTAGCGACGGATGATTAATGAGAAGGCATTAGGGATGGCTTTACTACGTAATATCGCCTGGATTTTCTTTCCTAGTGTAATTAACATCTATCTGTGTAACTGTAGGGCCGATGGGTTGCACGCTTCATACTGTAGCAAATGTAACTTGTAAGAAATCATGATTAGATAAGTATGTAAGCTGAGAAAAAGGTGAACGGTTACTGGCAGAAGAGATTTATTGTAGATTTTTATGTGTTCAACGTAAAAAATGTATGCAACAGGCAATGAAATATTCAAACTATGTCCAGTAATTAATTCCTGTAACTTTATTTATAATAAAAAAATATAAATATAATTGATGATGAAGAAGAAATTGAATAATATAAAATTCTAATTACTTTTGTGGAATTTTTTATAATATTTAAGAAAGTCTGATTAATAAAATTATTGAAAATTCATAAATAATTCATTTCATTATAAAATTATCAATTATTATTAAATTAAGATTAAGCATAAATATATTTTTAGAAAATTAAATTTCATTATTTTATTCATTAAGTAATAAATAATACATTAATTTAATTTCAAAAATTAATATTAATTTAATAATTATAAAAAAAAAATTCTGTCAAACGGATAGAATGGTGAAACTTAATTTCTAAAATAAATAGTTAAATTTGCAATAGACTGCATTTCTATTCAATTAAACGTACAAGACTTGTGCAAATCCCACTCGTATAAATTATTATATTATATATTATATTATTATAATATTACAATATTATATATTATAATATATACTATAATATCATAATTTGTAACATTTTAATACACAAAAGGGAGATGTTCTTCATAGGTAATTACATAACACGTCCATCTTTAATTATTGCTTTTTTGTTTGCACTAATTAGCTATTAACTATTCACTATTAATACAAGTTACAATTAAGTTCAAGGTTCATCTGAAACTTTTTCAACACAGAAAAAGGATGTTCCTTTGTCCAGAAAAATGGCGTCAGCTCGTGACAAAGGGATAAGATCTATTTAAAATTCTTACGTTAGTCGACACCGACAGTTCCCTGGAGCGTGACAATTATTGCACATATACGGAATTAAAAATGACGAACTCTCCTTTGATCAGCCATCGCGATCATCGTCTGATTCAATGGCTGGTTGAAAAACATTTGCATACAACTGCGCATTCATTGTTGGTCCAGCCGATCGTGCCTCGATAGATTCCCGATAAACGTTGAAAGGATTCTCGTTTTCGTGTTACTTTCGAGAATCAATTGTCATCCGCGAGGTAGTATCGTTATCCTGATGGAATTTTAATTACACGTGCCGGTTGACGTTGAATTAATCACATTCTGAGGAAGCTCGTCGACGCAGTAAAATTGAAAACGAACAGCGAGGAAGGACTTTTAATTCATCATAGAAAGCATAATCTCTTGTAAATGGAATTTTTTTTTTTAGTATAGTTTATAAGAATTTATAACTTTCGTTTCATATCTTTCACGAAGTGAAAAAGCGAACTTAGAAGAACTTGGAACTTAGATTCTGCAATTTTTCCCAAATTGCAATACAGCGAATTTTCATTATTTCTTTTATACAAAATAGCAATAATTGTAAAAATATAGATGGTGAAAAAAATTAAATATCACAAGCGAACATAAATAAATATATTTGTATATCGAGAAAAATTAGGAGCGCCACCGATTGCGTAACTCGTTATTATTATAAATAGCTACTATGCACATCGCTTTTGTGCGTAGCGAACTATTTTACAAATCCTGCCAATATATCATTTGTTTTCACAATGACATCAAAGACAAAGAATTAATACTTTTACGATCTTCCACTCTGTCTGAAACGGAGCAAGCTTCCATTCGCAAACACGAAAATGGCAGCCATTTTACAATCGCGTTGACAACGCAAGTAAAATATATAGTTCCAGAGTCGACTCGATTTCTCTCGCTGATGAGAAGTCGAGATTCAATGAATCTCTTCTGGGACCAGGGATCAGAAAAGGAAAAAGCGGGGAGCTGCAAGCGAAGGATGCTGCAGCCGATCGGCCATCACCGAGTCGCTCGTCGCGATTGCGACATCGAGCCTCTGTCCAGAGCACTGTTTACGAGGCGAAGCGAAGGTTTTTCCCCCCCGATTAAAAAGGGTCAGTGAGCCAGGGTCACCGTTTCGAATCCATCGGACGAGCGTTCTCTCGGCTGTAGACGCGGCTTTCTGCCCGTCGCATAATCCGAAGGCCGGCACGCCGCGAAAGAATGGGGTGAATGCGTTTTTCCGAGAAATTAAACGATCCGAGAAACGTGGCCGGCGTACGGTAAAAAACCCGCCGCAGATAATCATCAACGATTCGTTTTGTCCAGCCATTTGTTGATATTTTACTATTTTTGTAGTTCACTGTTCTTTTCTTTCCTTTTCTTTTTTTCTTTTTTTTTTGTAGTCTCCGTTTTTGCTGTTTGGCGTCGAATCTAGAAACGAGAGTAACTGAACGCTTGTAGAAATCGTTCTGTATATAATAGAAATTAAATTTCAAAGACACTAATAATATAATAAAAAAGATTCTTTTGTTGTAAGAAGATTCGAACACCTACCATCCCCCGAAAATCGTCTCGATTTCTCCTCACTGTTTCGCGTCGAATTTATAAACGAAAGTGACCAGACGCTTGTAGAAATCGTTCTGTATACTAGAAATTAAATTTCAAAAACACTAATATTGTAATAAAAAAGATTCTTTTGTTGTAAGAAGATTCAAACACCTATCATCCCTCAACGATCGTCTCGCGCGATTTCCCCTCACTGTTTGGCGTCGAATTTATAAACGAAAGTGACCGGACGCTTGTAGAAATCATTCTGTATACTAGAAATTAAATTTCAAAGACACCAATAATATAATAAAAAAAATTCTTTTGTTCTAAGAAGATTCAAACACCTACCAGCCCCCGACAATCGTCTCGCGCGATTTCTCCTTACGGTTTAGCGTCGAATTTATAAACGAAAGTGACCGGACACTTGTAGAAATCGCTCTGTATACTAGAAATTAAATTTCAAAGACACTAATAATATAATAAAAAAGATTCTTTTGCTGTAAGAAGATTCGAACACCTACCATCCCCCGACAATCGTCTCGCGCGATTTCTCCTCACTGTTTGGCGTCGAATTTATAAACGAAAGTGACCGGACGCTTGTAGAAATCGCTCTGTATACTAGAAATTAAATTTCAAACTCGCCAATAATATAATAAAAAAGATTCTTTTGTTGTAAGAAGATTCAAACACCTATCATCCCTCAACGATCGTCTCGCGCGATTTCCCCTCACTGTTTCGCGTCGAATTTATAAACGAAAGTGACCGGACGCTTGTAGAAATCGTTCTGTATACTAGAAATTAAATTTCAAACACGCCAATAATATAGTAAAAAAGATTCTTTTGTTGTAAGAAGATTCGAACACCTACCAGCCCTCGAAAATCGTCTCGCGCGATTTCTCCTCACTGTTTCGCGTCGAATTTATAAACGAAAGTGACCGGACGCTTGTAGAAATCGCTCTGTATACTAGAAATTAAATTTCAAAGACACTAATATTGTAATAAAAAAAATTCTTTTGTTGTAAGAAGATTCGAACACCTACCATCCCCCGACGATCGTCTAAATTCTAAATTCTCCTCAGCGATGGATCTCCTTAAGGAACAGTGTATACTAACAGTGAACCCTTCGGCAGGGCATAGGAAATTCGGCAACAGTCCAATTTTCCAAATCCGGAACGATGACTAAGAGGTCGAGGCGAGCTCGGCCAATCGGGACTCCCGGCACAATTTTAGCACCGCCAATCGTCCGCCACCTGGTTCGAGAATCGCCACCCCGACGAGTGTCAACAACGCGCGTACTCTCCTTTGCTATCGCTCGCCTAACACAGCCGCGTATCCTTTTCCCTCTTCTCTGGCTTGATCGCCAGCCAGAGAACTGGCCCCCGGGTTTTACAATCTGTTCGCTCGATTCTCTCTTGCTTGTTTACGAGCTTATTGGATCGTGGATCGAGATGATCTCTCTCTCTCTCTTTTTCTCTCGATCGACTGGCCGTCAAAGGCAAGGTTACGCAACGCGATCGACCTTTGGAGAACAGCCGGATGAGAAGCGGAGGATAAACGAGGAGGCGCGTGTGGGTGCTCGACGAAGGACTATTCCGTCATTTGTCTCTCCTCTCCTTTTACATTTCTCTCGTTTTCTCCTTGATTTTGTATATCTGATCGAGCTTACTCGCGGAGAGTGGTGTTTCGTTCATTCGTGCATTTATGAGTAGCGTAGGAAGAAAAAGTATAGTTATTTCCTACAATTTCAGCGTTTAGTATCAAAATTGATAAATGTCGTAGATAATTCATTCGGTACATATTTGGTGAAACACTATGACGAAGCAATAAGTAATATATCAGAAGTTTCTAGAATTGTATGTTGTATATTTTATGGGGAGAAAATTACTGATTAATTACTGAAAACTGATAATTATCATAAATAGTTTACTTGGTATTTTTGTAATATGCAACTTGTATAGTGACATGTATTGATGAATTACTATGAGGAAGTAATAAGTAATATATCAGAAGTTGCTAGAATTGTATATTGTATATTTTATGGGGGAAAAATTATTGATTAATTACTGAGAACTGATAATTATCATAAACAATTTATTTGGTATTTGTGTAGTAACATGTATTGATGAAATACTATGAGGAAGCAATAAGTAATATATCAGAAGTTTCTAGATTTGTATGTTGTATTTTATGGGGGAAAAATTACTGATTAATTATTGAGAACTGATAATTATCATAAACAGTTTACTTGGTATTTGTGTAGTGACATGCATTGATGAAATACTATGAAGAAGCAATAAGTAATATATCAGAAGTTTCTAGAATTGTATGTTGTATATTTTATGGGGAGAAAATTACTGATTAATTATTGAGAACTGATAATTATGATAAACAATTTATTTGGTATTTGTGTAGTAACATGTATTGATGAAATACTATGAGGAAGCAATAAGTAATATATCAGAAGTTTCTAGATTTGTATGTTGTATTTTATGGGGGAAAAATTACTGATTAATTATTGAGAACTGATAATTATCATAAACAGTTTACTTGGTATTTGTGTAGTGACATGTATTGATGAAATACTATAAAGAAGCAATAAGTAATATATCAGAAGTTTCTAGAATTGTATGTTGTATATTTTATGGGGAGAAAATTACTGATTAATTATTGAGAACTGATAATTATCATAAACAATTTATTTGGTATTTGTGTAGTGACATGTATTGATGAAATACTATGATGAAATAATAAATAATATATCAGAATTCTCTAGAATGTTGTATGTTGTATATTTTATGGGGAAAAAATTACTAATTAATTACTGGGAACTGATAATTATCATAAATAATAATTCACTTGCTGTTTGTGTAATGCATAGATGATGATATACTGTAGTGATAACATAAAAAATACTCTTTTAGTACTAGAACTTCGTCTATTTACAAAATATAAAATATTATTACCGATTTTAAAAATCTAAAATTTTAAAAAACTGCCACGATTAATTCAATTATCAGTTTTGACAGTGGCTTATCGACGAAGTGCGACGAAATAATACTGTTTAACGCCAAACTTCAGTTTATTTATAAAGGAAAAAGATCACCAGTTAATTGTCATAAATAACTGAATAACATCCTTCGCCTAAAAGGAACCTGTTTCGAAGATTTCGATCAAATCAGAGCACGGAGAACAGTTTCGTTTCAAAAAAACCACAATCGAAAAAGAAGCACGATCATCTGCTGTCTTATAATACATGCAACGTGGCCAGCAAGCGTTCCACAAAAGATTTCACAGCAACAAACGGGACAAAAGAGTCGGGTGGCTCTGCTCACCATACGAATTAAACAACGTTTAAATTTTATTATCACGGAAACGGTTCATTGTGGTCACGAGTCGATGAACAGCGCCGTTTCTTTCTTTCTTTCTTTCTTCATCCGCTCGATCTTTTCCCCTTCTCTCTTCCTCTCTTTCTTTCTCCTTTACTTTCCTCTTTTTTCTTCTTCTTCCTGCACCTCCGCGTTGCTATTCCCGGACGAGGAGGCAGGATAACGAATCTCCTGTAAAAATTCCCTCCACCCGGCAAGATAAATGGATCCTGCTTTCGAAATTACAATATGAATCGTGGCCACTATTTTTTTTCTTTTTTTTTTTTTCTTTCTTCGTAGAAGAGGACTTCTCGAGGGAGAGCGAGAGAGGTGGGCAAACGATTTGTTTCTGGCCTCTTAACACTAGAACTACCACATGCCAGTCAAAAATGACTGGTTTAACAATTTTAATCTTAAAATTCTTACTTCGTGTTGCATTTTTGCCCGCAATGATGTATTGACTTTAGCAACAATAGCTAAAGGAATAATATAATGAATTTTATTTTGCTTTATTTTTTCTTTTTTTTTTTATTTATTCAAAATCGAAATAACTTTGTACCGTGTCTACTTATACCAGCTACGTTTATAACAAATGTGACAAACTATATAATTTTTCATGTCTAATAATTCACGTTACATTATAAGAATAACTTAACTTTAAAATGGAAATTATTTGAATATTTTTGTTACCAAACTATACTTACTGCTGTTATCGATGTGCAAGTGATAAAATGTGCCAACACACATTTAGGGATCATGGTACCAGATAAATTAATAACACAAAAATGTACTACATAACATGGAATTCCTTTGTACGAAAGTAACAAATCGATGAAAATAAAAATATTCTATTACGAATTTTTTTGAAGACCAGTCATTTTGACTACTGGTCCCGGTAGAAATAACTTCGTCAAAACGTAGTTCTAGTGTTAAGGCACCGGCCCTTACCTATTCATAGCTCGTACCGAGAGACGTTCGTTAGGTGAATGAATAAATTTCAGAAGCTGCCAAGGAATAAACGAGTCGGGGATACATTTCGAGATGATAGTTTCTAAGGGAAACGCCTGATTCAGCGAACTCTAAGCACTGTCGTTCGTTTAACGAACAGAGTTCCATCTACTGATTGAAATTGGACATCCGTCAAGTATACTTGAACAATTTTCAAATTCGAGTGAAATAATTTTATTTTATCTTTCGTCACGTACGACCCCTGCATAATCATATTATCAGTTATAGGACATATAATTATACAAAATATTGCAATCTCAAATATTAGTCGAGTTAAAGTTTACGACATTCGCGATATATATATATATATATATATATATATATATATATATATATATATTTATAACATTACCGTAATAAAATTAGGATAAAATTGTGACGTGTAGAAATGATATAAGATCGTGTCCAGAAAGAAAAAGAAAGATCGTCCTATGTGTGGGAACATTCACGAGAGAAAAGAGAAGAAGAGAGGCAACAGTTCTGAACTTTCGAACGAGAAGTGTCTTCGATTGCGACACGTACGGCCCTTAAACGTTTCTTTCTTTTTCTTTCTTTACCCTCCTTCCTTTCATTGCTCCGAGAGAGTGTCTTTCCGTGAAGGAAGATAAAAGAGAGAGAGAGAAAGAAAAAAGAGACGGCTCGCATAAATATTTAGGCTGTCCAGCGGGGAGTGTTTTATTTCCACGATTCCCTCGGCAAATAAACCGATTTCGACGATGGATCGGCCGCGATCGGAACATCTGTTCGTCGCACGGTTATTTCCAGAAATTCTGTTCGATCGCATCCACGGAAGATGGATCCATCATTCCGCGATAAATTAGGTTGCATTTTTCTGATCACGAGCGCATCGGACGCTTATTACGGAATATTACATGAAACAGTTTGAAATTTGATTGACACCACAATATGAGAGACACGACTGTCATGATTATATTGATCAAGTTTGAAACCAATCTGAAAATATGTATACAGATATTTATCATATATAATAGAATGTACACACGTGTCCATATATTAAGTATGTCAAATTTTGAGTATTTGAAATAGAAAAGGAAGCGTTTTGACATATAATTAATATTTTATAATTAATAAATTACATATTTCAATTATATTTATTATTATTTTAATTACAAAATATATTAATATTATAAATAAAACATTTGTAAGTATCTAAATAAACGTTTATAATTAAAATATTTTACTATTATTTTAATTATAATTTTTATTTTATTTTATCATTTTAATATTTGTAAACATCTAAATAAAAATTATAATTAAAATATTTTGCTATTATTTTAATTATAATTTTTATTTTATTTTATCATTTTAATATTTGTGAACATCTAAATAAAAATTATAATTAAAATATTTTGCTATTATTTTAATTGTAATTTTTATTTTATTTTGTTATTTTAATTATATTCATTTTTATCTTATATATTTATTTTATTTACTCAAATATTGTATCATATTAATATACAAATATTATTATATCGTTTGAAATCTAAATATTCGAATTATACTCGGTGTGATATTGAATTCACATTAAACAACGCAATTATACGAATTATCTATTTGAAAAAGGTTGGAAAAAGGAATAATAATGGTTGAAATATAAGCAGTCGTGTACCAGTATGCGCAGAACGAACATTCTTTAGAAATTAACCGACGGGCAACAAAGACAGAGGTGAAAGAATGACCAATTTTATCTTTACCACCAGCAGCTGATCGAACTGTTTCTATTAATCTCGAACACCTGAGGCTTGCGGTTTATATTGAACAAATTGATATATTCAATATAAATATTCTATTATTCATTCTTCAATTAATGTAAATAATATTATAAATATAAATAATAAAATTATATTAATTACACGATAAAAATTTAAATGTTTAAAAAAAAAATTATTGGAATTAACAAAGTAATTTCAATATCAAAAATTAAAAATAATAATCTAATTAAAAAAAAAAAAGTATAGAAAACGGTAACATAAATTTTGAAATTGGATTGAATCCACATTCAAATGGAATTCTTTTTTCTAAATTAATTTTTTTAATAATTAGTAAAAATTTATTTAAATTAAAAATAATTAGTGCAATTAATATAATAAATATAATAAATAATATATAAATTAATATTATATAATTGTATAAACGATCGTTCACGAAGTTTTATTCCCCCAAATTATCAACTAAATTTATTTTTCTGAAAAATGAAGAACTTTGACAAGAACACCCTTTCTAAATATCTTTCTAGCAACCTAGTAAGGGAAAACAAAATCCATCGTATTAAGTTTCGTGATTCCAGTGTTAAATTTTTACAACGCAGCCCTAACCATTGTAATCACCTTTGACCCTCAAAGTATCACTTAAGAAGAATTAAAGGTGTCAAAGTATCTCAATTTTTATAAATATTTCGCGAACACTGGACGGTTCACTTGAAAGTTTTTACTTACATACTTATGCTGCTAGTCTGAAATCTACTCTGGATTACTCTGAAAGAATGAACGTCAACCTAACGATATGCGCATACATACATGCATCGATTGCACTTTGATCCGTGATAAAACGAAGTGGCTATGCAGAAAGGAGGAAGTGAGTCAATCGCAGACCACGGATGAGCAGAAATATGCACGGTCGGAGAGGTTCGAGGCAAAATCATAGTCGGCTGGTGTCACGGTCATCATTAGGAGAAAATTAACTCCGATGTACACGTGTTCGTAGCTCCGTTCCCAAACGTAAACTAATCGTTCGCTGGCTGTAACCGGTTAAGAGGAATTACTTACTTGTTTGTTTGCTTGGTTCCTTGGCAAAGCGGAAATTCATCTTCTCCAAACACTGCGCTCTTTGTTTTGCATGCTTGGATCGTCTAAGCCTAGGGGAAGAATTTTCGGAAATTCTACGAAAAATACCTATTCCTTATCGTGTTATAAATTTCCTTCGCTTTCGTTTTTCTGCTACAAGCCTGACGTTTTAGTTCTAGTATTATAAATTATACAAATTGTGTTATATTATAATAATATAATATGATAATTATATCATACCGTTTTGATATTTATTATATTGACCATCATGTTATAACAACAATAATTAATACTAATACCGAGAAAATTAAAAGAAAAAAATACGTTAAAATAATTATGTACTTAAGATGTAGCGCACGTGTATTTAAAAGTCTCAAGTCTTTGAGTATTCGCTTCCATATCAGAGCATTGCACAAATAATCAATAAAACAAATATACGACAGATGAAACATGCTGAATAAATATATCAAAATTTACTTAAAGATGAATACATTCTTTATTCGTCGTATCGTTCAGTATTAAACTTTTAGACCTCTATTAAACATTTAATTTTATGCATCCAAAGGCAGATCGAGGCACTATCTATTTTTATACATTCGCTGTCCACCGTGGACGATAAAATATCCAAATTACATTCGTGCTTTATAATGCAGTTATTCACACGTTAACCTTCGGCCAACGTAATTATTTCCAAATTGCGATTCGTGTTCGTAACTCATTCTTATTTCGTTGATTTATTTTCATTGGAACAAAATTACTGTCCAGTCATGCTGAGGATGAAACTACGAGGCATCGATACTTCACTTCATTCTTTGTCATACGATACCTAATTTTTGGAATTTTGAAACGAATATATATATATCTAACAAAAGTCATACCTCTATACACTTCTGTCCAAAAGTTTCAAGACGAATACTATAATTTAGCCATTTCTCCCAATTTTGGTTTTTAAAAACATAAATTAGAAGAAGTGCTATGATTGTAACATAATATTACAAAATTATATAAAATATAATATAATTAACATGAATAATTATAATATAATATATATATAATGATGTTCAATATAAAATATATTTATACATTATAATTATATTATAATAAATAAATAAATACAATACAATATAATATAAATAAATAATTATAATATAATATAATATAAATAAATAATCACAACATAAATATATATTACACCATAAATTTCGAATATAACATAAATTTCTCTTTGGCTACACTCTCTCCTTCTTTTCGTTTTGCCCCTAATTTAATATGTTTCTTATATCTTCCGATCTTCTCACGTTGGAAGAACATTAAGATCATTTCTTCTTATTTATGTTTTCTAAAAAAAAAAAAAAATAAAACTCGGGGAAACACGCTCAAGTATTATAGAGTCGTGAAACTTTGGAACAGACGTGTATACGGAGGTACGTAAGTGTGGCCAGTGACGAAAAATCGAGTTTCGTTATGCAAACGCGCGCAATGACGGCTGGTTACGCAATCGGCAGGACGAGATAAAGAGAGAAACACACCGCGAAACGGCAACGCATCAATTACCCGGAGCGAAGCGACGATCACTATGGCTGCAATCAATTCACGGTTTAATCGGCGTTATTTCACGTCTATTTTCACGATTGTACGCGCCTAGGCGAGGTCCGCTGACATCATTGCGGCCGAACGTTATTCGCCGTTCGCCGCTTTCTTTCAAACGACACCGCCAATGTCGAGCGCGTTTAAAACACACCGCGCACCGCTGTGTGAAACACGATGAATTACGTCTTTTTCCCTTTTACGTCCGTTACATAAAAACAGTTTTAAAAATCCATTTTAAAATTGTCGCTGAATTTCACGTATTGACATCATCATTTAGTTAGTTGATTTCGAGATGTGATAACACGTGTTGTTTTTTGCTATCCGCCTGATAATATCCTGAGAAACGAATACATACATACATACGTTACGTTACGTGAGAATGTGTAAAATATCCTCAAGTATAGTTAGATGGACATTTTCGTGCATTTATGAGAAATTTCAATGCCCGAAAGTACGCAGGCAATGAAATTATATTTAATACATCTCGAAACAGAATGTATCATGTATATAATATTGATAAAATATATAATATACAATGTATAATAATAACAATAATATATTAATAATTAATATAATATATTATATAAAATATATAATATATGTAAAATGTAAATTCTACATATTTTTATAGAAAATATATTTTTGTACATTTTGTATTCCATATATTCTATACATTTCTGTATCTTTTTACAGAAACAAATTTATATTAAATTT
Source organism: Frieseomelitta varia (assembly GCF_011392965.1). NCBI lineage: Eukaryota > Metazoa > Arthropoda > Insecta > Hymenoptera > Apidae > Frieseomelitta > Frieseomelitta varia. The sequence goes on from NW_025110563.1 coordinate 64,078, forward strand.
AATTTTTAATTTAAATTTAAATATATAATATATATAATAATAATAATATATTAATAATTAATATAATATATAGCGTGTAATAATAATAATAATAATAATAATATATTAATAATTAATATATTATATAAAATATAGAAAATATATTTTTGTACATTTTGTATTCCATATATTCTATACATTTCTGTATCTTTAACAAATTTATATTAAATTTATATTAAATTTATAATAAAATTAAATTTATATTAAATTTATAATAAATTTAAATTTATATTAAATTTGTAATAAATTTAAATTTATATTTTACAAATTTATATTAAATATATGGAAATAAATCCACAGTATAATATAATTACGATAACGTTGATGCGTACATACATCTACGAGCGGGGGCGGCGTGATACACATTCATCTTTCCATCTGAAGAGTTGAAAATGATGTACGGCAGTATCTTAGCATCGTATGGTCCGCGAATGTAAGAGAGGAGAACAGCAACTTGTCCAACACCGAACTAATTCACTACAGTGTTAACCTGCTTGCGTAACCGCAAGACGAGATCGAAACTACAACTATACATTCGCGTGCGTTAATATATTGCTCGGGTAAACACGACTACAAGCGTTTATCACAGCTGGAGAAAAAAAATACGATTTTAAAGCGCGACCTAGCTTTATTCAATAATAAACATGTAACAAATCGCGGACAATGTTATATCGTGGGACACGCAGCGTTTAATATCCGTTCTCAATTAGCACCATTTGTCGCGAACAAACGTCAGATATCGCTCGAATTGATTCAGCCTTGGAATTTCGTTTCAATCTCGAAATGAGAAAAAGGAGAAAGAATCATTTGTGAGAGTTTCACTGTTCCAATTGTGCTCGATGGATTTAATCGAGTTAAGGAAACCGATTATAGGTCGAGGAAAACGTGGAGGGGGGATAGTACGAGTGGATTTGAAAAACTAAGAGGCCCGAATGTTAAGAGATTCGCAAATTTGAGAATTTCGACAATTGGAGATTTAGAGGTCTAGGCATTTGAAGTTTTTCATTTAGAAATAGTTGGATACTTCGATGTTTAAACGAGAGTTTTCATTTGTGTTTTCAAATGTTCAGAAGCCGGATATTATGGACGCTGGACCTTTCACAGATGTTGCTCGAATTATTGCAAATGCAACATATCGTAAATCTACTAAAGAAAGGAGGAAAAAAATGACAAATTGCTCGCTTTGTTTACTTTGTTTCTAACAGTTTCTCTGGGAACATCGATCAAACTTTGTCAAACATCGTTCAACGCGTGTATGTATATATATATATATATACTGTTTTTAAATAATATTAAATATTATATATTATTTTATATTATATTATATTAAATATTATATATTATTATACATTAAAAACAGTATATATATATATACTGTTTTTAATATATTATTTATATTATTTAATACATGTATATAGTATATATACACTTATCATAACAAATATACTAAAAACATCCATTAAAATTAAAATAAAAAATAAAAGTAAAATTACCAAAAAGGAACATTATATAAAATTATCTATTATTTGTGAATTGTTAATTATTCAAACAGTAAAACGAACGAAAACATGTATACATAGTTGAGAAACATTTCCAGCGATTATTTTAATCGACACGGTGAAAGAGTTTTTATATATAGAATATATAAACACACACATACACACACGTGACATCGGTCTTATACACACCTCCTCCTCGATCTTGATCCCGGTAGTGTCGATCCTTATCTCGAAACAATCGTCGATGAGTCAATCGGCTGGAATGCCGAGGAACCAAGAACGAGCGGCAAGTGAACGCGTGAGGGCTCGATCGTCGAACGATTTTGCATCGGATCCGCCCAGATCTCGCGACGATCCACGGATGTTCGGGATGAGCTAACAGCTTAACGACTATGCGCGCGAGGTGCGCCAAGGTGACTTCGATAAAAAGAATCGTGGAAAATGGAGGATTGAACAGATTGCCAGAACGAACTTTCATTTTTCTTCCTATCATTTTCGAGCAGTGAATAATCGCGTGGATGAATTAAAATTTATAGACATGTATGTGTATGAACACAGAAGCTACACTTACGACATTGAAGTGAGAAGGATATAGGGAAAATTAGAAAAGAGATGCTGAGAGAAGCAACTTAGGTAAAACGTGAAAACTTGAGAAAGATATACATCGTTCATCTTTCTCAAGAGATATACAAATGATTGATGACGACGGAACTAATCGATGGGTAATGAAGTGGTTGCTAGTAAAAAGATAGTCGAGCGATGATGGAAGATGAGAGAAGAAAGTTGAAGTCTCTTGCCAAGAGAAAATAAGGAAATGAATGTATCCCAATAAATGCATGAAAATTCGCAATCCAATTATTGATTGAATTGTTAATCAAAAAGTTCCAAGCGTAGCTGAACAATAGCGCGAATGTGTTGAAAAATATAAATATAATATAAAAAAAAAATCAATATAAAAAATAATTATATTTATAAAATTAATATAAATTAAAAATACGAATATAATATAAAGATATTAATTCTATTTTATTTTTGTAATATCATTATATATATGTATATATTTATATATTATATTTATATATTATATTAATATTGTATATTCATATTACATATTATAATTACGATGTCACAAAAATAAAATAATTATCAACAGACAAATACAATAAAAGTACAAATTACAGTGCAAACGTCAAAAATCAAAATGTAAGATTGAAAATAGTAAAAAATAGCTTCTCCATCGTTCTTATATTTTCTTCTAGATCATGATAGCTGGGACCGTAATTTTCGCAGGATTAAAATCACACTTTATGAATCAACCGTATGATCTACGCCTTCTGTTTCCACGAAACGATCTATGCCTTCTTTCGTTTTGGCGTAGAAAGAAAAAAAAATAAAAAAAAAGGGGGACACGCGTGATTCAATGATCGAGAATGCGCGCAAATGATCGATTCACATTCTCAAAGAGAATGCAATTCGTGCCGGTTAATTTGCATGAGGTGCAAGCGTGCAAACATCGCTTAGAAATCGAAGCTGACGAGGTTTCTAATCGTGGATTCGCACCGCCACTTGTCACGATCATTAATCCTTTCCCAGCTGGGTCGATTCCAAACGTCCATAATTTCGTTTGAAACCCGCAGTTTCTAATTTCACACTGTTTTATTCCACACTGTGTGCTCGTACACGCACGTTGCTCACAATTTTCTAACCGACGTTGCGGAAAATAATTCTAAGAAGATTCTGTGTCATCTCTCTGTACGTGGTGCAAGCCTTTTTCTCAAATAAATTGCAGTGAATTTCGTCTGCTGGACTCGTTCTTAAAAGTATCAGAGAAAAATATGCTTTGGTATACTTCAGTATACTACAGAGTCTCTCCATTTTCGACGAAATGATTCTCCTTTCGAACTTAATTATTCCAACCAGCTTTTCTCAAAAATCAGAAAAGATATTACGTGAATATATGTATGTCATTCTCGATTGAAGAAGATTATTATATATCTGATGGGTAAAATGAAAGAATTCAGAAAGAAAAAAAAAATAGAATTGTTCTCTGTAACTTTGTGAAGAAATTCGAGAAACAAACAAAACCATTACTATTGTCAACTAATCTCCAATAAATTAAACGAATCTCCCAGCCAGCTTCTGAGAAATCTAGAAAGAAATAAAATCGTTCTTTAGCACTTTCGACCAAGAAACAGAAATATTATTTTGAATTTTTCAGCGTTGTCAGCCGCGAAATAATTAATCGTCGGCAAGAAAAAAGAATTCTCCCAGCCAGTTTCTAAAAAAAAAATCAGATTTCAACTGAGAAATTCACCCTTTACCAAAATACCGTGAGATCTATTTTCAGGAGAGCTGCCTCGCTTTTTATTTTTTCATTTCAATAATAAAACTCGCAGCTTCTTCTCGAGGAAGAAAAGTCAGTGAAAATTTGAAAATTGGAACAAATAACAGAGGGAAATCGTAAAATCAACATTCTAGAACCGAAGGTGGAGAACAAAGTTTGATCGAGCAAACAACTCGACGCTAATTGTAAGTTAAGTCGAAAACAAGCGTCGACATCGTATTGCGTAATGACAAATGTATAAATGCCACGAAGACCCGTGAAAACGAGTCGGCGACATAATCGTGACAACCAGGAATCAGGATCAGGTCCAATATGTACACCTAACGAAAGTTTCGTACGTTCCAAGTATTGCTCTCGACGATATAAAAATACTTCAGCGATCGCGTTTGCAGTATGTTTATCTGTACAAGCTAGAATCAGTATTTAAAAATTCTGGTATTGCAATTGTAAATAGCGTAACGTAATATTTCGAGCCAACGTTTGGCAATATTCGTATACCTTCACGTGTACAATGGAATCAAAAAAGCATTGGCACGGTTAGTTTTTCTTCATGAAAAGTATCAATTTTACTACCAAGTTTTCGCACAAGTATCAAATTTACACGGAAACAAGACTTGCAATTTTTAAATCGCTGTATAGAAAAGCAAAAACACATGCTTCATCACTCAAAGACCTCTGACATTCACGTCGAGACTCGTTATGTCTGCCGCTTGTAGGAAAATTTTCCTTTAAGGTGGAATTATTATAAAGATGATTGAATGATAATTTAATATTAATTTAAGAATTATTATAACTTATTTAAGATGACTGATAATTTAATATTAATTTAAAAACAAAGATTACTAAAGAATAATAATTTAATCATTTAATTATTGTCATTAATAATATATATCACATTCAATATCAATTTAATATTAAGTTAAGATCCTAATTTAGGAATTTAGAACCTAATTAATAAGTAAATTATTATAGGACAGAGATTATTATAAGAACAAAGTGGAGCAATTGTACGAATTCAAGATTACAGAAATAATTTAACATATTTTCTTTTTATTTGACATCTTTTTATTTGACGATATATATATATATATATATATATATATATATATTTATTTATATATTATTTATATAAATAAATATAAATAAATATAGATATATAATAAAATATAAATAAAATAGATATCTAATAAGAGATATATATTTATATATATACATTATATATTTGAAGTAAATCAAAATTCATATCTATCCACAAACTATTGCCTTCGTTTCCGCAACTATTCACCGGAAACGTGCCCGAAAGCTGCCCGATTATTTTTGATTCGAGTGTACTTGCGATTAAAAGTGTCATTAGAAGTACTTAAAAAGAAAATATTCAAATCCAATGACCAAAGCTACTTGTGAGGTGTTCGATCCCATCTCTAGTAGTTATCAGTTATATTAATTACACGCTAGCAAGTAGGCAAGTCGGAAGCAGCAGATGCGTAAGTAATGGTGCAACCACGGAACGCGTCATCGTCGTCGTCGTTCCTCTTCTGGTTCTCCATACGGCTGGCGCCTTCAGCCGAGTCCGCATGTAAATTAATAAACGACCAATCCCGACCGCTGAGAAACCAAATGAAAAAGAGAGAGAGAGAGAGAGAGAGAGAAAGAGAGAGAGAGAGAAAATCGTCGTTGGTCGTCGCTGTCCTTGGCACGTTTTCTTTTAAGGACCGGCCACGTTCAGCCTGAAAAGTACCGTTCTTCCACGAAATCGCGATCGTTTCGTTGGCGCGGCTCGTTCTTAATCGCATCTCGCTGCCGGATGTTTTCTAAACCGAGAGTTTTTATTATCGTAACATAAAAGAGAGGTTTCCTCCTGATGTTTCGATCGACCTTCGTTCTCTCTCGCTCTTCTTCTTCTTCTTCTTCAATTTGTCCGTCTTCGATTCCGAGGCGCATTAAACGTTTTGTAAATCAGAGAATTTTATTGCCGTAAGATACAAAACGAGAGGATTTTCCTTCATCTTCCTCTGATCGTTTTGACTGACTTTCCTCTTTTCTTAACTTGCTTGTTTGCGAGAGATTTGTGAGATGATTTTTCTGAGAATGCTCCCGGATCCTAAGCGCACCTCGCTGTTGAATGTTTTCTAAATTCTAATAAATTTTATTATTGGCATGTTCCTTCCGTTTTCGTTTGCTTTTTTTTCTGATTGCTTCAGGTTTCTTTTTTTTTTTCCTTCTCATCTGATTGTTTTGAAATTTCCGTTAACTTTCGTAAATATTTTTTGATTTTAATCTCACATCGGATATTTTTCAAATCGAGAGTATCATCATTATTCCTCGCGAGAGAATTCTACTTGATTTTCCTTTCCCCTTTTTGGTTTGGTTCTCTTCTTCTCTTGCCCTTCATTTTATTTGCCTGTTTGCAAGAGATTTGCGGGATGTTTCTTTTAATTTTAATTTCAAAACACGACTGTTTAACATTTCAACAAGAAGAGAGTTACCATGCGAGAATAAATTCCACGTGGGCGGTGAAACTGTAAAACGCCGAAGAAAAAATATGCAAATGAAGAAATTGTTGAATAAAGGAAGACGAACCTACACTAGTTTCAAGGAAAAGTAAAAAAAAAAAAAAAACTACTCTCCTCCTTTTTTCACTTGAGAATGTTAACCCTTTTAAACGTACGCCTCTGACACGTTTTTCACTGCGCGAAAGCTTTCAAAAATATTCATATTCAATTTCGAAAATTTTTTAAACTAAAATTATGATAAATATCTTGCGCAATTATTCGTTGATACATATATATAATCATCACCATTGTCGTGTCTTTCACGAAAGACCCCGGACTTACAAAGCGAAGTAATATAAAGATAAACTAAAAAAAAGGAATCCAAGGTTGACACCAAGCTTGTTCCTCGGCAAAAGCAGTTCGACAGTCAATATGAGAGCCACTGTCCGGCTGACAGAATGTGGGAGGCGAATGTCAAGGTTAAACAGTCGTGGTAACCCTTGCCCCTCGGCTCTCCTTGTCCACCTACCATCCGATTCTGTTTGTACTCCGATTTTCGCCTTCTTTTTAACTGTCATTCGCCACCATCTCTCCCTCTCTCTCTCTCTCTCTATCTCTATCTCTATCTCTACCTCTCTCTGTCCTGGCTACGTCCGCACAGACCCGCAGAAAATAATTTACCAAAGAGTCTTACAGGAGAGCGTCGTTGCGTTCCTGCGGGCTCCTCTTTCCTCGTGAAAGAATTCACGGCGTCCCGTGACACTTCCTTTCTCTTTCCCCTTCACTGGAAGACTAAGGAAAGCTTTCCAAGTTCCACTTTACTTCCACTGAGATTTATTTCCACGTTATCGCGTGCGAACATCGCTATCGTGGATCGTGCAATTACAAGGTGGAGGAAAGCCCCACGTTGCGCGACTTCTTTGTTGAAACGCTGTCCGTGGACGTTCGTGGTGTTGCGACGCTGAAGAGCGTGAATCTTGTTTGTTTGTAGACCACTCGTGCGTAGAAGATATGTTCTTTTTTTTAATTCTTGAAACAGGACGCTTTCGAAAACTCCGACGCTTGACAATCTTCGAATTTATGGAATTTCAGGTTGTTCTTTAATTAAATAATCGCAGCTTTGATTATTGAAGACTATCAATAAATACGAATGAATGCGCAACAACGTTGAAGCAAATCGAGTTTAAAGGATTGATATCAGTTGACAAAGATATTTCCAAAAAAGACTGTGTCAATAGTTTCTTTTTTTCTAATCCTATAACTATGATACAGTCTTTAATTAAACATCGTAGCTTTGATTATTGAATAATGCGAGAGTATCAAATGCTCCGTATCGAAATGCTACTTTGTCAACTTGAAGACTATCAATTCAATAAATACGAATGCGCAACAATGTTGAAAGCAAATCGAGTTTAAAGGATTGATATCAATTGACAAAGATATTTCCAAAAAAGACTGTGACAATAGTTTCTTTTTTTTTTCTAATCCTACAAATATGATATAGTCACCATACATCCTACAATAAATCACCATTTTCAAAACTATCCTAAACCAGATTTCTTCTTGCAGTTATTAACCATTATAACAAGAATCGTCCTATAGTTGCTTCTTTCTATGTAGCATCATAGATAGATATAATCACTTCTATACATAACAATTATACAGTCACACTACATCCAATATAAAAAGAACTAAACAATACATCACCACTTTCAAAACTATCCTAAACCAGATTTCTTCTTGCAGTTATTAACCATTATAACAAGAATCGTTCTATAGT
>NW_025110563.1:73001-117587 GCF_011392965.1 Frieseomelitta varia
AGATAGATATAATCACTTCTATACATAACAATTATACAGTCACACTACATCCAATATAAAAAGACCTAAACAATACATCACCACTTTCAAAACTATCCTAAACTTCTCTCTATATAGCATCATAGATAGATATAATCACTTCTATAGATAACAATTATAATAAGAATCGTTCTGTAATCACTTCTAATCGTCCTGTAATAAGAATTACCGTTCTATAATCAAATTGTTAAAAAAAAAGAAAGAAAAAAAAAAAAGAAAGGGTTAACGTCACGTCGAATTTGCGCAACGTGAATGCGAAAGTACCGGGGAGAGAAGAGCTTCACGAAAGTTTTAAACAAGGAACGAGCCGATCACAAAGTGAAAACGAAAGGCAATAATTGTTAGAGCCGCAACGAGGGAGACCGCGGCAATTATGGGGCCTCGGATAATGGGTCGTCATGGAAACCCTCTTGGATAGCGGGCAACTTTCTCGCTGCATTTCTCTCCCCTTATCGAGTCGTCGTTGAGACGATGGTCGTTGTCGTTGTCGTTGCCGGTGTTGGAAATTGCTCTAATAAACTTAGCCGCACTTACATGCTCCGAACGGCTCTCGTGAGAGAGAAACTGAAGAAGAGAGAAGAGAGAAGAGAAACGACACCGGGGGGGAGGAAGGGGATTTATCACGGCTGAGAAATCTCATCGTGTTGCCCGGTCGCGTGATTGTCCTCCATTCCTTTCGACGAATCGGCCAATAGTCTCGTTAATTGCTCGACCTTATCCTGATCAATTATTTACCCCTAAACGGCCAACGAAAATTTATCGCGAGATCCGAAGAACAGACTACCCTCCTTGCTGAGAAAATAAGAAGTTGGACGCGAGATGAAATGTTTCGAGCGAAATGTTTCAGATACGTGTGTGGTTTCAAGCTGTTTCAAGATTGACAGTGATAAAAAAAATTTGTTATAAATTTGTAGCACGGTCGCTCGTTATGGTCCGCGCACCGCAATTGCCAGCGTAAGGAGGGTTGAACTACCTCTTCGACAATTCTTCGTCTTCATATGCCCTCCTCCCCCTCGTTCTATATAAAATATCAATTAAATTTAAATTCTCTTCCGATTGCACACAAACTTGCACAGTCCAACTCTGTCAGTGTGAAACTACGGTGAAACTTTAACGACGAAGTTCATTCAACGAAGAGAAATTCGGCGGAATGGCAGCGAAGTCGCGGCGCCCGTGTACACGAGTGTGTACAAAAGTCGATTGAAGTGTTAGGCAATGGACGGCGGTGAAGCTCATCCTACTCGAAGGGAAGAAAGTGAAACGGATGCCGCCCACGTGGCGCGACGAGGTCGTCTAGGGATCGTCCGAAACGGCCACAGGCACTCCGCAATTTAATAGGATATCGTCCTGTCCTCCGTTGTAAATTCCGGCGAGGGATCCGGGCACGGTTCAGATATTAAATTACGTTTAATAACATTCAGAAGTTGTAAGGCCGCTGCGGGGGGGAGAAATGGGGTGAAAGCGATTATCCTTTGTCAGGGTGGAGAGACTGCCCTCCCCCACACGCACTATGTTAATTGCACGCGGCTTGTACAATGTGTTTGAACGTCTACCGGCGATATTTTCTGTTCTGTTAATTCTGACGTCGGGTAACACAATTTATTTTTTTGGAAAATTCGAGGTTGTTGACCGAATTACAAAATACAGGGGAATTACGAAAAATCTAAAGGTGTAATACTGAAGGCGAATGCGTTCATCTTTAAAAATATACCTTTTGATGTATTTGTTTACAATATATTTAATATGTTTAATATACTGTATATTAAATTATGTTGTATATTATTATATAATATAATAGTATACTGTATATTAAATTATATTGTATATTATTATACAATATAATAGTATAGCGTATATTAAATTATACTGTATACCTTTTGATGTATTTGTTTACAATATATTTAATACGTTTAATATAATGTATATTAAATTATATTGTATATTATTATACAATATAATAGTATACTGTGTATTAAATTATATTGTATATTATTATGCAAAATAATAGTATACTGTATATTAAATTATATTGTACATTATTAAACAATATAATAGTATACTGTATATTAAATTATATTGTATACCTTTTGATGTATTTGTTTACAATATATTTAATATGTTTAATATACTGTATATTAAATTATATATTGTATATTGTATACCTTATATATAATATATTGTATATATATATATATTGTATAATATATTGTATGTTATTCTCTGATAGATTAAATATAATATATTAACTATATATTGTATATATAAAAAGTAAATGTATATTAAACTATATTTTGTATATTGTATGTCGTGTTATCCTCTCAGAGACTTTTTCATTTTATTATTGATTGCGGGACTGGCTGTATAGTAGTCTATGGACGTTCGAAACGGGTTAAGCATCGAAAGGTTCGTTCACACGAGTGACGACCGAAAACAATGATAAGACCGCGAACGATCCGGGCTAATCGGCGTTAAACGATTCCGTGGAAGGATCCATTAAGAGGAATCGCTCGACGACCAATCGCCTCAGTGATAATGCAACGCTTTCCTGCATTCGGCCGGATTAAGGCCATATCTGGCTAACTTTTTCACCAGGTGACCAACGCTGATGAGGGATAAGTACCCTTCGGCAAGGACCATTAAGCTGGGTTTTCAGTTTCCACGGTAGCTACGCTGCTCATCGCAATCGCTGTTGTACGTGCAAACGAAAACAGGCACTTGAATCCTCGATGGATTTGTTTCGATTCCGTGAGATTGAGAATTTTTTGCGTATCAATGAACTTTTGTGATTCAATTTTAGTACTAATTACAAGCCTGGAGAGCTTTAAGACGATTTCCTTTTCAATCTTTTTTGCGCAAGCATTGATTATTGTAATTTAATTATTAATAATATTATTATATAATGTATTATATAATAATAATATTATATAATTATAGCATTGATTATTGTAATTTAATTATTAATAATATTATTATATAATAATATTATAAACAATATTATATAATATATTATAATTTTAAGTATATGCATATTAATTATTAATATTATTATATAATATATTATATAATAATAATATTATTAACAGTAGTATATAATATATTATAATTTTAAGTATATGCATACTAATTATTAATAATATTATTATATAATATATTATATAATAATAATATTATTAACAATATTATACAATATATTATAATTTTAAGTATATGCGTATTAATTATTAATAAATGTATGTACACGTATTAATAATAATATCGATACATACGTATTACCATTCTTATAAAATATTAATAATTACAAAATAATACATATTATTACAAGATGTTAATATTATTATGCATTTAGATGTACAATACAATATATTGTTATACTTTACTCCGTTTCACCTCTTATCTGTCAATAATTTCGGAGAATCTTACGTAGCCACGAATATTTAAATACACCACGTTGACCGCCCAAAAGAGAGAGTGCTATGGCTGAAATGGTAAGAGCTTTAAGAACGAGTAGGTTAAAGTGTTAATGCCGTATGATTGCCGACGAGGCTCCGGCCCGACGGGGAATAAGTAGCTTTCCTGCGTTAAACCGGCCGTACGATCTACCGGGTGATCAAAGAAAAAATCATCGTAAATCTCTTTAATCTCCTTCCTCCTATCATCATCGAAACGTTGCTGTTTAAACTTGAAGGAGACGTGAGAAATATTTTCGTAGATGCAATTGTTTCGATTGTCGAGGGAAAACTTCGATAAACGTACATGATCGTTGAAAATATTTCCTAGCGAGTATAACTTAATTTGCGAAGTTCCGAGAAATTTCGAATAATTGCGAGTGAAATGTAATAATTAAAGAAAGAGAAAGTATGAGATAATGAATCTTAATAGAAAAAAAAAAATTAATTTGATTTTTTTCCATTGAAAATTTGAGCAACTCCCTTCAAACATAAACAGAACTTGCTTTACAAAAACAATTTCCTATCGGACTGGATCCAAAAGCATAGGCCAATAAATAAATGTTTATTTAAGGAAAAAATAAGTATATCCATAAATCGCCATTTTTATGATTTCTGGAATATCTTCGAAGGACGAGCTCGTGTAATGAAATTAAAAATTCGAAATCCTGAACGTTCGTTAACACGCTCGCTGCCGCTGACGCGTAAGCTACGTCAATTCAATTATCTAAATAATTCTGCTGACGTAATACTGAATTTACGTCATTGATAAAAAAAAAAAAAAAAAGTTTGGAGGAGAAGAAATACGCTTTTACTTGAAATAAAATTCTTTCTGATAATGTAAGTTGAAGGAACAACTGTAAAGTTTCAGGAAATTGCAGGAAATACCTATTTTAAATGCTTCAATTTTATAAATACACACGCGAATTTTCTGAAATTAACCGCCGAATTTATCTGGGATAAGCAGCATTAAAAGTTCCGGACATTTTTAAACATTTTTTTCTTTTTACGCGTTTCAAATATTCAAATCTCAATATTACACATTACCACAGGTATGATTGTTTCTAATGCATCTGATGGAAACGCAACGTTTGAAAATCAGTCTCAGAAAACAGATCTCGAATAGAAACGAGAAAGTATCGATAGACAAATCTCCGGATGAACAGTGAGCATATTGTCATAGTCAAAAAACTATATTGTACAGATGAAATGTAAATGATATTTATTTAATAACAACGTTAGCTGACAAAACAAAGAACACGACGAGATTAACTCTTTTCTTTTAACACACAATTCGACTCATTTTTTAATAGCATCTGTTACAATTGCAAATAAAAATATAATACAACTACAGATTATGCAATCCACGATACTGCAATATTATCACCAATTTGTAGTAATTGCTGTTATTATTATTGATTGTATTCTTTTTTTCTTCACTGTTCCTCCCCTCGGCACAAGAACTCTAATCTTTCCTGTGGTTAATTCAACCCTCGAACAGAAACAAGAGGAGAGTATCGATAGGCAAAGCTCTGGAGGAGCAGAGAGTTTAGCACTGTGTTGCACACGTTTCACGGTCAACGTGCGTGCGGCCCCTGCCAGTCTAGGCGTCGGGACGCCCGGCGCCACGTCTGTATGCCCCTGCACCCTCGGCACCCGCCAAGCCTCATAAATTCAGGAGCGGATCGCGCGCCTGCCTCTCCCGTTTCCCTCGCCTTATCGGTGCTCAGGGATCGTCAGCGATATGATTTCGCTTTTTGTTTCTTTCGCTTTCGTGCTGCTGCTGCTTCTTCTTCTTCTTCTTCTTCTTCTTCCTCCTCCTTCTTTCGTCAACGCAGCTCCTCCTCTTGCTTCTCCACCTCGTCGGATAGTTTCTCGAGCGTAATATTCTTGCTTGCTTTTTCCGGGTCTTTGAACTTTGTTTCTCTCTCTCTCTCTCTCTCTCTCTCTTGAGAAACGTTTCTCCATTTTTTTTTCGCCCCCTCTTTCCTTTATAATTGAAACGTTTCGTTCCAGCGTTCGTTTAGTTATTTAAAATACGGTCCTTTGTCCCATTTTTCTCCTTTCTTTGAATTTAATTTAAAACTCGCTTCCCAGCGTTGTCAAACTGTAGCTGAATTTGCAAGTTCTTTTTATATGTAATATAAAATATAATGGAATTATAATGTATTATAGAATATTATTATAATATATTATGGAATATAATTATAATATATTATAGAATTATATGTAATATAAAATGTAATAGAATTATAATATATTATAGAATTATAATAAAATATCTATGTAAAATATAATAGAATTAATGTGCTGTGTTATTCGCTTTTTCTTATGCATACATATAACGCACCTCTTCTTCTTGCGAAATGATTATTTCTGACGACTGAATATTTTTAGTTGAATGAAGAGGAACAAGGGGATTAGTTAATTCTTCGTAACGCGACGTTAGAACTTGAATATTACATGTACGTATGTTTTGAAAACTTTATTTCTGTCTCGTTGTTACTCCGGTACAACTAATTAGAAGTTCAACCTTCAATTATTATTCAATTGCACAATTCATATCAAACATCATGAATAATTATTACATTATTGTTAAATATATTATTCGCAACATGGTCGATCAAAATGCCCCCCAAAACGACCACGAGCCTAGTACAAAACTGGAGCATCGTACCTATTAACCTCAATTTCGTAATCAAAAGCTGTTAATAACCACAGCCGAATGGCGAACCTTAATTGTGTGCCCATTAACCTCAATTCTGCTTAATCAAGAGCTGGTAATTCGAACTTCCCTCTTCCGTTTCCTCGACAACACTCTCCAAAACCCACTTTTCTCCCTCGAAAGCAACAATCTAGCCCGAAAAACCTCGTTCCATCCACTTTCGACCGCTAAAAACCCCTCTACAAGCGCCCCTCCCCCGAAAGGAAAAGCAATTCCAAGTGCACGAAGACACTTGAGAAAAGAAATTCGCCGAGGAACCATCACCGTCTGCGCAACAATTCTCGGCTGGAGGAGACGGCTCGTTTGAAAACAAAAAGGGGCGAGCATCGAGGGGGGCTGGCCTCGACGCGTTGGGGTCGCTCGATTTCCTTTTTCTCTCCCTCTTGGCGCGGAGGGATGAAGCGATCGATAAAGTTTTCGAGGGTTCCGCCGCGTTCCCTCCTTCTGACTTCGAACCTCGAATTACGGATTCTTATGCCGAGTGTCCATTAAACGTTCGCCAAAGATTTGACGAGTACCCTCGTGACAGTGGTACACGAAAGTATTCGGGAATATTTACTGTACTTTGTACACGTGTGATACATTATGTATGTTTTGTAAAACATTTCGAGATTTTATGAATACTATATCGTGACGATTATGTTGGTAAAATTTGAAAATGTAGACGAAAGTATTCGGGAATATTTACTGTACTTTGTACACGTGTGATACATTATGTATGTTTTGTAAAACATTTCGAGATTCTATGAATACTATATCGTGACGATTATGTTGATAAAATTTGAAAATGTACACGAAAGTATTCGGGAATATTTACTGTACTTTGTACACGTGTGATACATTATGTATGTTTTGTAAAACATTTCGAGATTTTATGAATACTATATCGTGACGATTATGTTGGTAAAATTTGAAAATGTAGACGAAAGTATTCGGGAATATTTACTGTACTTTGTACACGTGTGATACATTATGTATGTTTTGTAAAACATTTCGAGATTCTATGAATACTATATCGTGACGATTATGTTGGTAAAAATTTGAAAATGTAGACGAAAGTATTCGGGAATATTTACTGTACTTTGTACACGTGTGATACATTATATATGTTTTGTAAAACATTTCGAGATTCTATGAATACTATATCGTGACGATTATGTTGGTAAAATTTGAAAATGTATGTAGGAGGTATTTATTGCAAGTATACATATATTTGTATACATTACAAATTATAATAAACATTGTCGATGATAATGTAAATAGTATTAATAATATATAATAAGTAATATAATATATAATAAGTTATTAACTGCGATGGGTAATTAGCTGCTTAAATACTCGTGATTTCTGCAAAATAATCTGTTCTACACATCTCCTAATTCCTATACATTATTTGTTTACACATTCGAAATTTTTAACTCGACGGACATTTACTGTATTAATAAAATATTATATTTTATATTAATAATATATATTATATAAATATTATATTACATCTTATACAACGCACGTAGAAATATATTCGCAGAGAGTTTCAATACTTTCATGAGACACTGTATGCACGTGATATTAATTATTAAAAACCATGGAAAATTCAGAACCCTTTTGTCAACGTCCCCGGGTTCTTTCTTAAATTCCAGCGGTCGTCGACAATTCGAAACTCGTAAAACATAAGAGAACCCAAATCCTCCGCCGCAATCGTCAACGATCTCGACACCCTTCCTGGCGAGCCCATTCCCTCCCACAAAAACCTACAAAAACAACCTCCTTTCCACCCCTGAAACTCACATTTCCAAACACACACACACACACACTAATGTGCATGTACCCTCTCTTTCACCCCTATCGGACTCGCCAATTTATCGTCGACACACCCGGAATAAAAGTGATATTGGCGCGTACGACGGGGAGGCTTGAAATTTTCATCGTCGTCCATGTTGTCGAGCCGATTCTTTCGTTTGACCCCCCGTGGACACTGTAGGGCGAACTATAGGGGACGTCGCGGAATAAATATTCCCCTGTGTCTCCCTGCACAAAGCCCGGTACCCATCGACGTTCGGCTAACGTTCGTTAAGGCTCGCCAATGCGAATTCACTATTGCGAACGAGACGTGCACAATTTCAAAAATATCCGGACAACTCCAAAGATATCGTATCGATTTATTAATATAAGATAAGATTAATGAATAGATCGAGCAGTGAAAATAGTCTAGCCAATTGGATCTTAGCGATAGATTGCGGATTTTTTCTCATTTCTCTCATTTCTCATATTTAATATTTAGTAAACGAAACCTTTTATTTAACCTTCCGATTGTGATATCGAGTTGGCGGCAAGAGGCTGTGGTTTCGATTTGAGTGAAAAAGCAAATCGTAGCTCTACGAATTTGAATTCATTTAAAAAAAAAAAAAAGAAAATCAATCCTTGGAGTTTCGATGGAATTCGTCAATGCTAATTCGTCGAACTGAAGATTGATAAATACAAATCATGCGCGTATGTAATCGACGCTTCGCATTCGACACAATGCAGCGTGTTGCACTGAAGACTAATTTGTGAGAGGAAAATCGTTAACCTCTCGCGCCGGAATGACGTACCATTTTTTTTTTCGTTGCAAAGTTGCAATATATTCCCTCAGTTTCAAGTATAATCCAAAACAAATAATAAAACCTATTACTTTTCAATTCATCTCTATCCAGTGATACACCGACGAGTTCAAAAAGAAAGCGGGGAATCACTGTATACGGTTCGGTCACTCGTTATGGTCCGCAATCTCGCTTCTTCAAATTGCAAAAATCCACGAAGATTCTCAATCTATTAAAAAACACATATATAGTTCAACATATCATCGTCAAATCCTTGATTCTTAATCTTCCTAAAAAAATAAAAAAAAAATCGGCGAATCGGTAAATCAACCGTTCAATTTCATCAAAGGCGAAGACCCACCAGCGTCTGCCTAATTTCCTCCGGCCGAACGATACTTCCGCTTTTTTGTTCCCCGTCCGGACGACGCGGCAAAGCGTCCTCGAAGAGCGTGGGGAAACCCGAAAGATATAAAAGAAGAAGAAGAAGAAGAAGGAGAAAAAAGAAAGCAGGTCTCGTGTGTCGGTGGATTAGCCGAAAGGTGGTTTGACAGACTGCGAACGAAGGGAGGCTAGTCTTGCAGGCGCCGTCTGGACTTTCACCCTCTCGGAAACACGAGCGCGTGCACGGAGGCGATGGTGGAAGGCGCGAAGCGGGCGACGCCGCGCCGGTAAGCTCGATTTGAGCTCGCTCCGCTTGCGCGAGCGTGTCACCCTCGCCGATTCGAAATGGAAATCGAATGGAAATTACGACGGCCGAGCCGCTGACGCGTCGCCTCTTCGTTTCTTCGGCCACTTTGCTCCTCCTGGGCTGCGAGGTAGTTTGGAACGAGGATAAAGAGAGGATCTTGAGTTGTAGAGTTTGAATCTCGAGGAGTGGAGAGCACTTTTGCGAATTTGTTGGAAAACTGACTGGAGGAAACGCGATATCTTTTCGACTCGATGGCTCCGGGTTTGTAGTTTCGAACAGTCGGACACAACTCTCTTACCGAACGATTCGTCGTCTTCTCCATTCCGTGATTGGATTCTATTTTTTTTCTTTTTTTTTTTTTTTTAGCTAAATTAACGCGTGTTAATTAATTTTTTCATTAAATTTTGTTTGACATCTCCTAGGTACAGTCGAGAGGAAAGAAAAATTTTCGAAGAAGACGAGATTAACAGGTGAATGGAAAAGATGTATAAATAACCGAGCTACATTGTGCACACAAAGCGACAGAAAAGAATCTGGTCTATAGATTCGAATTCATACTTCGTGAAACGTACGTTCTTTGTGACGAAAATCATGTGTTTATCAATCGTCTCTTTCGTCCGGACGAAAGGCGACGTCGCCTGATAACGATTCGCGAGGCCGTCGATGCCAGAGCGAGATTCCAATGAAACGGCAGGGAAAAAAAAGAGAAGAGGCGGATAGGCGAAGGGAAATGACGAAAATGAGATAAGAATGGAACGTTCGGCGGCGCCAAGATGAATCACGGCCACGCGAAAATAAATCTAAAAACGTGCAAGTTTCACGGATCGTATAACGAGATTATCACTGGTTCTTTAGACTTTCTTTTCTTTTTCTTCTTATTTTATTAACTCGGTTGTGAGGGTTTTCAAAGTCGTGGAAAATTGAATGAAAAAGCTTTTTTTGGTGTAGTATATACATACATATGTATATAATAATGATGGTATATGTATAATTGTAATTATAATTGTAACTATATTATAACTATATGTTTTTTAATTATATAATTATAATTATATTATTTATATAATTGTAACTATATTATAACTATATATTTTTTAATTATATAATGGTAATTATTTTATAATTATATAATTGTAATTATATCATTTTATAATTATATAATTTTTATAACACCCTATTTATTAATATCTCCTATCGAAGATGTTTCAAAGAAGTCTCAACTTCCTGATATGTTCTTCTATAATAACTTAAATAACTGAAATTATGAATGAAATATAGCTCGATGAAGAAGTAACAGTACAAAGTTTTCTAACAACGAAAATTCGATCAAGAAGATAAGAAGGGAATGGACTTTAAACGAGGCACTAATCCCCGATAACATTAGAACAAGTTTGTCTTTCGATGAACGAAGATAATGGGCAACAGGAAGCTGCTGAAAGCTTACAACGTTACCGTTGTTTTTATTGGCGATCGACCGATAAACATTTATATCTGCCGCTCGAGAACAGCCTGACGTCCCATTTTCCAAATCCCAGAACGCAAACTTTATCTGCCATTCACCATCTAGAACATTAAAAACCGACATGAAAGTCAGCGTGGCAGAGGCACGGACGATATTTCATCCTCGTTGAAGGATGACAAAGCGACTCCAATTTTTTTTTTTTAACCTGCGACGAAGAGAAAAAATGACAGCGGGAATTCCAAAAGTTTCTTAAATTTTTCTCGCTTTCGTTTTCTGCAATTTGTACATGTAGCAGACATAAAAATTCTTTTGTCTCGCCTCATTTGTGTTTTTTACGAGTAAACTCCGATAATGAATAAATAAAAAGTAAACAAATTAATTAATTAATGGTTCAAAATCCTCGTTTTTCTTTATACATTCGATGCTTCCACGTGTGTGTCAGACTTTCGCCGTCTGTCTTCGATGCAATCCCAGAAAAATAAAATAACTACTCGTGCAACGTGTTACATTTTTCAAAATTATATATCTTTTATTATACATCATTCTATATATAAAATTATCTTTCAAATCGAAGAAACCAGAGGGAACTTTCCTGAAATTTTCGCCGGAATTATCGTTCTAACGAGGAGTGAGTGAGCAACATGCGTGTAAAGGGCGTGGTATCTAGTAACAATTTGAGTTATACCCGTGTAATATTTAACGTGCGTATTCCACAGGGTGGGAGCATGAAATGTACACACTAGACGAAATTACTTTCACGTAGGATACATCAGGGCTTATCCCATTTGGGCAGCTGCCAATATACCAATAGGCCAACTTGTAGGATGTGCCGAAAATAACGGAGACCAGCCATGAAAAATTTCGATGTACAGGAGCTGTCAATTAAATGACAGCTGGCCCAGGGCTCGTTAGTTAAACCGGACTCTCGAACTCTTTCCTTCTATCGGAAGTTTTATCAAAGATCTTTTATTGCGAGAAACAGCGTAAATATGCTTATATTTGTATATTGTGGATATTTAAAAATTTAATTGTTTCATTTAGTAACTGAACTCGCTAGATATTGAAATTGTTATATCGGCAACAAGAGTAAGCAATTATTTGTAAGTTCAAATTAATTAATTTTCTAATTCGGCAATTCACTGGACACTGAAATTGTTGTATTTTCACTTTTGGAAAATATAACACCTCTCGCCTTTTAAAATTAATTTCTAAAGTCCATTTGACAGTGAAAAAATAATTCCCACCCTCGGAAAATATGATTTTCGACCTAATCTGGAATAAATTAAGCTTCATCTTCTGTATCATCCATGCGAAAAATTAATTGAGAATTTTTCACCTCTGAAATCAATCCTTAGTATTTTTACTGAAAATATTTCTTCATTTCAAAAATCAACTGTACTCTGAAAACAGAGTTTCAAGTTACAAACATAAAATAATGAAGAATGTATCACGATGGAAAATAATATAATTTTCCACCTCTGGAATTAACTGTATCATCGATAATTCTCTCTCTCTCTCAAAGAATATGATTTTTCTCCTCCTAAAGAATTAATTCCTACAAGTTAATAATTACATCGTCCATGAAACAAGCGAAAAATTAATCTTAAGTATAATTTTTCTTAATGTTTTCTTAAATTTTTTTATAATTTTACAATTTTACAATTTTACAATTTTACAATTTTACAATTCTACAATTTTACAACTCTAGAATTCTACAACTCTACAATTCTACAACTCTACAATTCTACAACTCTACAATTCTACAATTCTACAACTTTACAATTCTACAACTCTACAATTCTACAATTCTACAATTTTACAATTCTACAATTTTACAATTTTACAATTGTACAATTCTACAACTTTACAATTTTACAATTTTACAACTTTACAATTTTACAATTTTACAATTTTACAATTCTAAAATTTTACAATTTTACAACTCTACAATTCTACAACTTTACAATTTTACAATTTTACAATTTTACAATTTTACAATTTTACAATTTTACAATTTTACAATTTTACAATTTTACAATTTTACAATTTTACAATTTTACAATTTTACAATTTTATAACTTTATAATTCTATGATCTAATTTTTCATCTCCAGAATCAATTCTTCGTCAGTTTTCACTTCTACCTTCAAACACTAACTCTCGACCACCATATCGATAAAAACGAACCCTCGATAGAGAGTCGCAGAGAGACAGTTCGTCTCACGGAGCGACGCGGGTCTCTCTTTTTCACTCCGATGTATGCCCGAGCGAAACGGAACAAAGTTTCAAACAGAGAAACGGCCAATCCTATTAATAGTCCCTCGCGACTAGGAATAAAAAGGCAGGGGCAGCGTAGGTGGGTGAGAGAACGCGTGGGTGTCGAAAAGGTTCTCTGCTGCCGTACGTTGAAGAGAGTCGCCGAGGCCTGAAGACGTTGGAGATTCACGCGTTTGAAGAAACGCGTTCGTTAGGTTTTTTCGCGAAGGTCAGCTAACCAAACTCTTTCCGAACCTTCACGCTTGCGCAATCATTGACGAATCCACTTGATGATTAACGATCTCGCCGGAGCGTGCGCTTCTTGGCTCGTACATACGCGAGAACTTCTCATCAAAACTTTGCTTCTGATCAAACCATCTGCTTTACATAACGATTAAGCCGTGCCAACGAACGCCGCCTGTCACTGAAGATTTATGGATGATTTATGCAATCTTGGGGGAGAACTCGAGGAAAGGTGAAGCTTCATTGCGGGACGATTAGGCTCTTCGAGAATGAATTTGACTTTGGGTGAGATAGATGCGCATTGGTTGGATTCGCGAAGAAATTCGAGAAAGCATTGACGTTCGATGGAAAATTATAATGAATAGTATATATAATAAATGTTGGTATAAGTAAATTATAGTGTAAATCATAATAAAATGTATATATAATAATAAATAATAAATAATACATAGTAAATATAATATGTAATAATAAATAACAAATAGTGTATATAATAAATATTATAATAAATTATAGTAAATTATATATATAATATATAATTATATTATTATTAAAGTAAATTATATTATATATATAATAAATTATATAATATAAAGTAAATTATATTATATATATAATAAATATATATAATAAATTATAGCAATTATATATATAATATATAATTATATTATTATTAAAGTAAATTATATTATATATATAATAAATATTATAATAAATTATAATATAAATCATAATAAAATGAATGTTTGACGGAAAAATTACTTTTACAACGATAAATTAACGATAAATTAAATAAAGAATGATTTTATTTTCTATGAATCTTTGTGTGTCGATTCATCGATGTGCAAAAATATATGAAACGGCCGAATTGTAATGTTTGGTAAAGAGAATAATTTCTAGGAAGTGCTCTTTCCTAAATTTTTGCACTTGCGAAAGTATCCATTTGCACAAACATTTGCAGTTTCGTTAAAAGAAGTTGTACAACTTTGCTTTAACGAAGCTATAGTAATTTGAATTAGAAAGATACACTATTCTCTGTCGACACTTTGGAATTGCCGTAAGTTCTTACTTTGTAAGAAAAAATTGTCGAACGATCCGATTGAGTTTACTTTGAAGCTAATACAATCGCGATTTAATTGTTATTATTTATTATTACTCGTTACTAATTATTATTAAAACACACAAAGACAATGAATTCGCGAAATGATTGAATGAAGCGATAGAAATCGAACGAAGACTCGACGATCCGAGGCAAAATCGAAAAACGCTCGTGGCAGGTACGTCAAAACGATTTTAGTCGGAAACTCGAGAAAGGACGGAGCCGAGTATGCGAAAAGGAGAGAAAAGAACTGACGAGAAACAAAGGAAGAGAAGAGAGAAGACGATAGAGAAAATTGACGCGCACCTGAGCCAACAAGTCTGCCCTCTTCTCTCTGACGTCGCTGGTCCACGCATTTAGGATCCAACGCAAGGACAAATCGTGATTTCATTATTTTTTTCACAAATAAATCATCCGCGTGTATTAAATCATCCAAAATTCCTCAACTTTTATGATACAAAATTTCCAAATTTTTATACTACGGCAGAAAATTTCCAAGCAATCTGGAACTTTGACATTTGAAAGATCTACACGTCAAAGAGTCGAGGATTGAGAGTAACACGTACCATGAATTCTCCAAAATACTCAATCGTAGCAATTATGACTATTTATCAATTTAAAAAAAAAGTATATATATATACATATATACATATATTTAAATTATTACGTAATTGGAAATATCTGGACGTGAATTTCAAAAGAAAGTGAAGACAAGCTATTCTCTTTGCCCCTTGCAAACTGTTCACTCAGCAACGGAATTTATACTTGCATCTACACATTGTTCATCCAAGAAAACCAGGAATCTACGAATATTCAACGAAAACAGGTGGAACAACATTATCGCAAAGGCTAATGAATGTCTATCAGTCTCGAGGTTTGCGTCACGAGGCATAGCGTCTTCAATCGTGTCCCATTCACCATGAAGATATTCAAACGAGACATACATATACATTCTGATATAACGTATATATGTGCATCGTGAATATATTCTATTCGATCAAGTTCAACAACGACGTCGTTCGCTTTCCCAACTTCTACAATAATTCGCGTCAAACCGTGCTGACAAGTACTACACCCGTCTCGAGAATTTTGGAGAAAGCAGAAGCGTCGTTCCAGCTTGCAGCATACTCGAATCTCAGTCCGGGAAGAGATTGTGTAATTTCGTAACTCGGTGTCGTCCTCTCGTCGGGCCGCCAGCTATCGTTATGTTCACAGTCCGCGGAGAGATCGAGCTTACGCGAGTCTAATTCGATCCAGGGAATCTATGCATAGTACGCGCATGCAACGACCACGTGCACCGCGTCACCGCGAGCAGGCTGACCACCTGCGGCCCGGAGATCTTTGTCGCGGAGAGCGCGACCCGCGTTTTCAAGCGAACCGGATCGCTCCAAAGAAAACAGACCACGGGCTCGTGCCAACCGGAGACGGCTGCGAATTGAGACCACGAATAGAAAGAGAATCTTCCACGTTTAGATTTTCGAGCGATCCTCCCCTCCGCCTTGCCTTTGTCTCACAACTTATAACTCTCGCTAGTCGATTTTTCTTTCGTTCTTTTTCACTGATTTCTTTTAAACTGGATTCGCGTCAAAGTGTCTCAATCTTGTTGAATTTTTACACTTTGAGTGATCCTCTCCTCTTATCTTGACTTTGTCTTAGAACGTATAACACTCGTCTACTAGTCGATTTTTCCTCCGTTCTTTTTCACTGATTTTTTTTTAAATTGGATTCGCGTCAAAGTGTCTCAATCTTGTTGAATTTTTACACTTTGAGTGATCCTCTCCTCTTATCTTGACTTTGTCTTAGAAGGTATAACACTCGCCTCCTAGTCGATTTTCTTTTCACTAATTATTTTAAATTAGATTCGCGTCAAAGTGCTTCAATCTCGTTGAATTTTTACACTTTGAGGGATCCTCTCCTCTTATCTTGACTTTGTCTCAGAACGTATAACACTCGCCTCCTAGTCGATTTTTCCTCCGTTCTTTTTCACTGATTTCTTTTAAATTGGATTCGCGTCAAAGTGTCTGAATCTTGTTGAATTTTTACACTTTGAGTGATCCTCTCCTCTTATCTTGACTTTGTCTCAGAACGTATAACACTCGCTTTCTAGTTGATTTTTTCTCCGTTTCTTTCACTGATTTTTTTTAAATTGAATTCGTGTCAAAGTGTCTGAATCTTGTTGAATTTTTACACTTTGAGGGATCCTCTCCTCTTATCTTGCCTCTGTCTCACAACCTATAACCTTCGCCTTCTAGTCGATTTTTCCTCCGTTCTTTTTCACTGATTTTTTTTAAATTGAGTTCGCGTCAAAGTGTCTGAATCTTGTTGAATTTTTACACTTTGAGTGATCCTCTCCTCTTATCTTGACTTTGTCTCAGAACGTATAACATTCGCTTTCTAGTTGATTTTTTCTCCGTTTCTTTCACTGATTTTTTTTAAATTGAATTCGTGTCAAAGTGTCTGAATCTTGTTGAATTTTTACACTTTGAGTGATCCTCTCCTCTTATCTTGACTTTGTCTCACAACCTATAACTTTCGCCTCCTAGTCGATTTTTCCTCCGTTCTTTTTCACTGATTTTTTTTAAATTGGGTTCGCGTCAAAGTGTCTGAATCTCGTTGAATTTTTACACTTTGAATGATCCTCTCTTCTTATCTTGACTTTGTCTCAGAACGTATAACACTCGCTTTCTAGTTGATTTTTTCTCCGTTTCTTTCACTGATTTTTTTTAAATTGAATTCGTGTCAAAGTGTCTGAATCTTGTTGAATTTTTACACTTTGAGTGATCCTCTCCTCTTATCTTGACTTTGTCTCACAACCTATAACTTTCGCCTCCTAGTCGATTTTTCCTCCGTTCTTTTTCACTGATTTCTTTTAAATTGGATTCGCGTCAAAGTGTCTCAATCTTGTTGAATTTTTACACTTTAAACGATCCTTCCTTCTTATCTTGCCTCTGTCTCACAAGCTATAACTTTCGCCTCCTAGTCGATTTTTCCTTCGTTCTTTTTCACTGATTTTTTTTTTTTTTAATTGGATTCGCGTCAAAGTGTCTGAATCTCGTTGAATTTTTACACTTTGAGGAATCCTCTCCTCTTATCTTGCCTCTGTCTCACAACCTATAACACTCGTCTACTAGTCGATTTTTCCTCCGTTCTTTTTCACTGATTTCTTTTAAATTGGATTCACGTCAAAGTGTCTCAATCTTGTTGAATTTTTACACTTTGAGGGATCCTCTCCTCTTATCTTGCCTCTGTCTCAGAACATATAACCCTCGCCTCCTAGTCGATTTTTGCACCTTTTTTTCATTTCTTTTTTAAGAAAGCTAGATTCAACCAGATTGTACAATGTTTCACATAATTACTATTTCACCAAACAATTAAAATTAACATTTGAAACATTGCATCAGTTAAGAGCAAGAATTAAATTCGCGGACGCGGGTGATTTCAATTTGTTTTTGTAACATGTACTTTCGAGTACTTGCGTTTGATCGAGAGCCTCTTTTGCCACGTTATGCATTGACGAAATTATAACAATTGTAGATATTTGCATTTCTTTGAAAATCAAAACTCAACATCAAACACTTGCTTCTTGAATGAATTGGAATTTTAAAATTTATCTTTCCAAACAGAGACTTATCGCGGTGAAACAAAATATTCAAAGCATACGAAATCAAGCACCGCCGAAATTTGGCGCTGAAAAAACAAATGGCTCGACCAACGACTAATCTGTTTCGCATCGAGAAACTTCTTGATGCAACGTATAGATACAGATTATCGCCATTATTAGACGAACCACCACAACGCGCAACGATTGAAGAGACGAGGAGACTTTCGTCGACGATTAGTCACACAGTTTGGCAGAGCGAGAAAAGGCGGTCAACGATTTCGCGAAAGGGCTAGCTGGCATTGTGTTCTGACCGCTTGGATCAACAGGAAGCGATCGCTGCGCTGACGTATCGGGGATTTCCTACCCTCGCGCTCTCATGAAACGTCATCGTGGCGAACAAATGGCGAACAAATGGCGAACACCGAGTCGAAAACCGACCGAATGCAGTTACGTCGTTCTAATTATACGAGGTCGTTTCGCGGAAACGGGTCAGTTTATAGAAGAGGAGGAACGATGAAAGAGGATATTAAAACGTTAGTGAAAACGTGCGTGGCTTTTACAGCTTTACACGATGCCGATCGCGTCAGATTTGACAGGGTAACACTGGATTATCATTTCTTTTTTCTTTCTTCTTTTTTTTTTCGAGAATTACGCACGTTTGAAATAAATTAGAAATTGTCAAATTGTGACAGCTTCAAAGTCAAAAGCAGAAAACTTGACGTCGGTATGTGACGCTTTCGATGAGACTTGTCACTTTGACTTGTACATACAATTAGAAATTCGGGTGATGGATAATTTTGATAATCTCGAATCTAAAAGAGTGTTCCATTAAATATATAAATATATTAGTATTAAATATACAAATTTAAAATATATAAATAATTATAATTATAATATTTATAAATTAAAATAATTATAAATAATTATAATATTTAAAATATATATTTAAAATATAAATTAAATATCAATATTAATATTAAATATTAAGTTAAATGTATTAAAATATATAAATTAAATATCAATATTAATATTAAATATTAAGTTAAATGTATTAAAATATATAAATTAAATATTAATATTCATATTAAATATATAAATTTGAATATCGGCAGATTCGTAGCTGAATTGCGTCATTTTTTTATATATTTATGGGAAATCGGATGAAGAAGGAAAGGGCACCGTAATAATGCATACAAAAATGTTCAAAGTAGACTAATATATGTAATATATGATATATAATTAAATTTAATTATCATTATTAGTAACAAATGATATATAATTTGTTACAATGCAGTATACAAAGCAAATTTCTATCTTTAAGATATTTAGAACTGTGAACTTGGACTTTGTTGTGTTCATAATGTTTCCATAAACATAGCTAAGGAAATGAAACTCAATTGAAAATTAACTACCGTTGCAACAGTCGTAGAATTATAATCATAAAATTAATTTTTAAACACTTTTAACAATAGATTTTCACACTCTTAAATTTCCCACAAAATACACGTCCACGGTTTAATTACGTTCGTAACAATATAAAAGTGAAACGAAAATCTGCAACCTGTCTTGTCTGATGTCTGCAAACTCTGCTAAATAATAATGTTACTAATATTAATAATTAAGTTTAATCAAAGCAACTAAATAATAATATTACTAATAATAATAATTAAGTTTAATCAAAGTAACTAAATAATAATATTACTAATAACAATAATTAAGTTCAATTAAAGTAACTGAATAATAATATTATTAACAATAATAATTAAGTATAATTAAAATAGCTAACTAATAATATTACTAATAATTAAGTTTAATTAAAGTAACTAATAATATAATAATAATTAAGTTTAATTAAAGTAACTAATAATATAATAATAATTAAGTTTAATTAAAGTAGCTAACTAATAATATTACTAATAATAATTAAGTTTAATTATTTGCTAATAATTTCACCGATAAAGCGTAGGATTTTAAAATTCGATCGACGAATCGCTGTGAGGAAGCGCGCGATCATAGGAATTGCTCCGCACAATGGAAAGGAAACGTTTCGAACGATCCCCGTGCAGGAATTTCGGTCGTTGAGTTTAATTGCACGCCGCTGTGAATAAATTTTCGCGCCTGCCTTATGGTAGTCGTCGACGATTGCACAATCGTCGCGATTCATTCACGGTCGCTTTTTCGCTTCTCGACAGCCCGTCGGTGCTCGTTGAGCAACGTCGACAAACAGCTGGCGAAAATTTCTCAACACACGCAAGAGAGACACTCAGTCGCACGATTTAAAAACTTGTTCCGTGATTTTTTTTTTTCTTTTTTTTGCTGGATAACCTTCAAGTTTAGTGATTTACGATTTCATTTCATTACGCTGCTAACTCGATGACTTCGTGGAATATAAAAATATTACATCGTTGCAAGATGAAAGATAGTTCGACTCACGAACAGTATCGTTGAGTTTGTATTAATACTGTTTCCTAAAATCCAGTTTGAAGATTTTGTACGTCGATCAATTATACTTGAACTTTGCTAACTTCAGGATAGAGCGTGTGACACAAGCGCGATTTTTTATGAAAAATTTAAAACTGCGAAACGCAAGTACAAGTACAAGCCATATCAGAATAAAATGATTTACTCTTTTCTAAAGAATCCTATAGTCAGTAGCAAATTAACATTAAAAATTATTGATTTATCAAGAAGATGAAGTTTGTTGGCCGAACTCACAAATTAATCGAGAGACATTAAGATGGACGTTACTTAAAATTTAACATTGTCATACATTTCATACCCAATAAAATTCCGTATCTAACAAGACTCAGCAGTTAGAGTAAAAAATATATAAATCAAATATATAAAAAGTATCTTTTCTATCTTCTCAACATTTTTTATAATAAATAAACGAATAATAATATATATATTATTCATATATTAATATATATATTGATAATATATGAGATATAATATAATATAATACATGTATAATTATATCAAAATATTATATAATATTCATACATTAATATATTTAATAATAATTTTATAATAGAATAAAATGAATTCATTTTATTCTAATGTAACTTTTTAAAGTTCCTCTGTAACAAACGTTCAAATACTTTTATCCTCCATTGTATATAAAATATTGTAATATAATGTAATATATATATATAATTATATTATAATATAATATAATATAAATATACTACATTAATATATTATATAATATTCATAGTAATATATAATAATTTATTAATAATAATTTTATAATGAATAAAACGAATTCATTTTATTCTAATGTAACTTTTTAAAGTTCCTCTGTAACAAACGTTCAAATACTTTTATCCTCCATTGTATATAAGATATTATAATATAATATAATACATATATAATTATATTATAATATAATATAATATAAATATACTACATTAATACATTATATAATATTCATAATAATATATAATAATTTATTAATAATAATTTTATAATGAATAAAACGAATTCATTTTATTCTAATATGATTTTTTAAAGTTCCTCTGTAACAAACATTCAAATACTTTTATCCTCCACTGTATATATAAGATATTATAATATAATATAATACATATATAATTACATTATAATATAAATTAATCCATAATAATATATAATATATTTAATAATAATTTTATAATAAATAAAACGAATTCATTTTATTCTAATGTGATAATTTTAAAGTTCCTCTGTAACAAACGTTCAAATACTCTTATCCTCCACTGTATAGACAATGTAAAGGCCATAAGAGCGACAGCCGCGAGAGATATTAAAAAAAGATTTCCGGTTGTGCAACCTCAGTCTCTGCGGGCATGATAATCTCCATAGAAACACGTTGGGGCAATTATTCTTAATAATCGAGTTTCGCGAACGAAACGAGCATGATTTGATTTTTTAAATCAACGATTCAGGCGAAACTTCAATTATCCGGATACTAATTGCCGGATACGACATTAAGATGATCGTTTCTTTTCCCCAGCTGTCTACGCGATTATATGTAAAAAGTTACTACAATGAAGAGAAAAAAAAAAGAAAAAAAAGCACGATCATATCATATTCTTCAACGACCATTATTGCATCATATTACGTTACTTATTCTTCGTGTTATTTTTACCAACTCGTCTCTCTTATTTTTTCTTCTCCTTTTTATTCTACTTATTATAACATATTATTCATTATTTAATTATATTAATTGTTAGTTGTTATTTTTTTCACTTCTATTCCAATGTTATTATGTAATGATATATTGCATTTGTATTTACTATTATATCATGTTATTACGTATTACAATACATATATTACTTATTGTTATGCTTCTTCTTTTTTTAATTTTATTTTCTTCCTTTTCTTCTTGCGATTCTCGCCGCGGATTTACTTTCAATAATTTCATCGTGCACAAACCGTTTTCAGCCGCTGTAAAATTCATCGCGATGTACGAAATTATGCGAACGTGTGTTTTATTGACGCCACCCACGCAGTACATTTTCACGGAACCGCTTTCACCGTTTATTCCTGCAACCCAAATAAATAGCCAGCCTCGATAGAGATATTGAAATGGTTTTATTGTCGCTGCCTGAAATTTTATATTTCCCACAACTTTGTCCTTATTTTCACGTATACGTTTTGTACGACGTAATCGATCGTTACGATTCGACGAATTTTCAGTTCTCAATAAACTGCGGACTTTCACGCGAATCTGCATCTTTGGAAATGCAATTAAGAGAACAGAATTGTAGAGTCTGGATGGAAAAATTGTCTTGCGCGGCAAATACTATTTGGAAAAGCTGTACACTTTGGATATTTCATTATTTTCATCTTATTTTATATTTACGCTTTAAGATTTTCCAGAAATGCATCTCCCTTAACTATGAAAACAAGAATATAAATTCTCTCTGGTATCAAGGAGGAATACTCATACACAAAAAGAAGAAACAAATATATATATATTTGTTTATATTGTATAATATAATATATATATTTGTTTATATTGTATAATACAGTCTATGGTTGTATAATATAATATATATATTTGTTTATATTTGTATAATACAGTCTATTTGTTCATAAATATATATATATATGTGTGTTTATATTGTATAATACAGTCTATGGTTACGACTTGAATTCTATTAAATCACTCTGTTGTCTCGATAGTTTCTCCAAAGACCAAAACGGGACCGACGTTTACCTACCTACGTTTAAACACAAATGAAACTACCGAATTATTACCAAAATGCAAGCAAACCAAATCTTCATCACCGTAACGTTGTTTGTAACAAGAAATATTTCGCGAAACTTCTACCGAAGCCGATTCAACTTCAAAATCAAATGAATAAAAGGGACATTTCGTCTGATTGTTTGGCAATCACGACGAATTGAAAAGATAACTGCGAATTTATCGAGCCGGTATCCTCGGATGCCGCGTGAAAAGCGTGAAAACGACAGCTCCCTAGACTCGGGAGAAAGCTAAGAAGCGAAGAAGCTGAGAAACAAAGTTTGGAGATACGCGGACACCGCGAAACTTGGACCACGGCCAAACACCACCTCACCGGCTCCTCTCCACGTTCGTTGGACCAGTTTCTTTATCCGGCCCGGCGGTTACACCGCGAGCAGATTTCGAAACGACCGGTTCTCCTTCCACGAAAACGTACGCTGGCTTTCGGGGGCGACGAAAATAAAACGGCGTCCGCGATATCCTTGCAAACTTTACGATCCTGGAGGGGAGGTGGAGGAGGAGGAGGAGACACTGGCGGCTCAGTTTTCTCTTCGCCTGTCATCTTTCACGGAGGCGATAATGGATATAGGAGAGTGAATGATTAAATCGGGAGGAGGGGAAAAACAGAAGGACCGATTCGAGACGTGGAAGACAAAAAAATCCGTAAACTGTATTTTACGCAATTAATCAAGAATTAATTAAGAAAGTAAGATGAATATAAATATGCCATTTTAAAAAAATAGTAAATAGATATTTTATTTTATATCATGCATGTATGTTTGAAAATGAAACATTTTATCCGTTGCGAAAAGTTTCTAAGGTAATATAATTCGAATAATATTTTAGTTGAAGAAACGCTGAAAATATTTAAGAGCTTTCTGCTCTGTTCTACTTTAAAGTAGCGTAAAAAGAAAAAAAGAAGCTCCCCAAAAAATAGGCTTTCCGTGTGACGAACAGAAATGTTTAAATTCCTTTAATCTTCCTTTAATCTTCGGTATATTAAATTTATCTACGTATCTTCTCCATACACTTTCATCGTGAAGTAAAAGAAATAAAGAAACCTGGAAATTATGTAAAAAAAAAAAAAAAAAAAATGTTTAATCAACCAACAGAGATATATAAAACAGTTGCCAGATATACCTAGAACTGTCTGATCATCGTTGACATAACCTCAATTCTAAACATCATCGAACGACTCGAAAACGTTCTTCCCAACGTCCTCTTCTTCAAAGGCAAGAGGTTTCGGTCTGATTAACGACACACCCAAGAATCAACTAAAGAAGTCAGAGGCTAAAGGAGGCTGTCGAAGCTCGACGAGCCAGCTATTTGACCCCGAAGAAGTCGTTCGTTGCGTGTATAATGCATCGCACGAGCGGCGAACCTATTCTGGATGCTTCCGCGAGGCAAACTATGCGCGCAAGAAACGAAGGGACGAAAGAATGCCGCGGACTTTCCGGTTCAGCCTCCGTCGACGCCTCGAGAAACATTTCGCCGAACTGACCCGGAAACTTTGCCGAGATACGCGATTTTTAATTCTCAAGTTTTGCATCGTCTAGACTCGCTAAAGGTCGTTACAAATAATTGCACTGTATATTCATTGAACGATGATAAAATTATAATTACAATCATTTGGTCTCAGACCAAGTTCTTAACTTATTAGTAATCTTTGTCACGGTGAATGTAAATCAAATATTTCAGTAATCTTGTATATAATAATAATTTTGTAATATAGTATATAATAATATAATATTATATACTATGCAATATTTTTAAATTAAATGTAATATATAATAATAATATAATATTATATATAATATAATAATAATATAATTACTAATATAATAATATATTATATATAATATAATAGTAATATAATTATATATATACAAAACATAATATTATATATATTGCAATATTTTTTAAATTAACAGTATTATATATTTAAATTAACAGTATTGCAATATTTGTAAATTAACAGTATTATATATGCAATATATTTAAATTTACAGTGTTATATCAGTAACATTATTAATTTTATTATATTAATAACATTATTAAGTTGTACACATTGTATAATAATACAAATTAATTTTCAAATAATATTACAATATAATATCTTTTGCAATATTACCTGAAGATTCATTGACGA
This sequence comes from Frieseomelitta varia, assembly GCF_011392965.1. Classification (NCBI taxonomy): domain Eukaryota; kingdom Metazoa; phylum Arthropoda; class Insecta; order Hymenoptera; family Apidae; genus Frieseomelitta; species Frieseomelitta varia. The sequence goes on from NW_025110563.1 coordinate 98,518, forward strand.
ACGTATAATATAAATTGCACATGGTAAATAGTGTAGAGTTAGAATAAAGAAAGTTAACAAAGAACAAACTTCTACCAAAATCCCAGTTCTATTCAAGCAAAAGACACGAGAAAAAAAAAAAAAAGAAAAACGTATGAAAATCCGCCCGCAGTTTAGTTGTCAGTGTTATTATTATTATTGCAAAGTCTCATCGATAGGCCACGTGAGGATAAAACGTAGCAATCGTTCCGACAAACAAGAGAATTCTCGCGAAGTAACGTATTGCGCTGACAATGAGAGTTGAATCGGCGTTACGTAAACCGAACCGGCGGATCTGCTTTTTGCTCCAAGCTGAAGAAGGAAGCGGAGGATGATGGAGCACAAGATGTTTTGCAAGAGTTTGTTGGAAGAAGGACGAGATTTTTGAAGAGCGAGGATCCGAGAAGAAAGGGGACAAGGTTAGGAGACACGGTTGGAACGGTTTGTCTGAACCGGGGAAATAAACTGATCCGTGTTAGAAAATATGGTATAGCGAGCTGATGCAAATTCAAGGTGAGAGATTGCAAAACGTGGACGTTATTGTAGGAAGCGTTATTTTAAGATCCTCTGACTTTCGTTCTAACAACATTTTACGACACTTCACTGCATGATTTGTATAGTTTACCTACACTTTTGCTATTCCGTGGATCGTGCGTCTAAGAAATACTTCGTGGTAACTGAAAGCTATAAAACAGACGTGATCTATGTTTAAAGAATCGGATGTTTTTACTCTTAATTAATAACAATGATGGAACGTAGCTATAAATAATTGCTTTAACAGAATTTATTACCAATGTTATTGATATTGTTGATATTAAAAATTCACACGATAGTTTTTATAATCTTCCAAACGTTTCACTTCGAAAATCAACTCCAGTAATGTAGTAAAGATGTCTATAAAAATGCTTCAGGATTTTTTAAAAGCTTTCAAAAATTTCCTCCAAATCCTGACAAATACATAACAATATATGATATATAATATATCACATATAATAGAATTACATTACGTTGCACTGTATATATTGATATTATGTTATTTGGATATAAAATGAGAAGAATATTGAAACTACGGTAAAATCCGCCGAAAAACGTGTTGAATGGCGGTTAGCCAGGTAGAAAACCGCAAGATAATCGGTTCTTGAACCTTGATCGCGACCACGTCACGCCGTGGAAAGCCGTTAGACATCTGGATCGTTCCTCGGAGAGACCGGTAGGAGCCATCGGGATTAACCTTGATCGCGTATCGCCATTCAGAGAACGGGTCTACTAGAATTCGCCCCGTTCGATCGCGGATCGCCATGCGGCACGTTTTCTTCGGCCTTGAACATCAGACGTCCGTCAGACCCGGTGGAAACCGACGTGGCACGGAGTGAATCGGACAAAGTCGAGAAAGGGAACGATATGTACCCCGGTCACGTTCCACCTTCGTGTTCTGCCTGCTTTCCACGTACATACATACACACCACGTTTTCGTTCGTACACGTCGCACGCTCCGCGAAAGAAGAAGAAAAGAAGAGAAAGACAGCCTGAGCTTTGTGCTGACGAGTTACGGCGAAAGCCACGGTCGCATCTTCGTATCGGCGAAGAAGAAGAAGAAGAAGAAGAAATCGTTTGGACGAACGCGCCCTGGGGGAATATTGGTTGGAAATTTTTGGCCGTGCCCTTTTAATTTACAGCTGGCAATTGTACTATTATCAAATATAGTGTAGTTTTTATAGTACGATAACTTTTAATATATAGCTGGTAATTGTAGTATTGTTAAATATAGTATAGTCTTTATAGTACAATAACTTTTAATATATAGCTGGTAATTGTAGTATTGTTAAATATAGTGAAATTTTTATAGTACAATAACTTTTAATATATAGCTGGTAATTGTAGTATTGTTAAATATAGTGAAATTTTTATAGTATAATAACTTTTAATATGGCTGGTAATTGTAGTATTGTTAAATATAGTATAGTTTTTATAGTATATTTTATAGTATAGTTTTTATAATATAATAACTTTTAATATATGGCTGGTAATTGTAATATTGTTAAATATAGTATAATTTTTATAGTATATTTTATAGTATAGTTTTTATAATATAATAACTTTTAATATATAGCTGGTAATTGTAGTATTGTTAAATATAGTGTAGTTTTTATAGTACAATAACTTTTAATATATAGCTGGCAATTGTAGTATTGTTAAATATAGTGTAGTTTTTATAGTATAATAACTTTTAATATATAGCTGGTAATTATAGTATTGTTAAATATAGTGAAGTTTTTATAGTATAATAACTTTTAATATATAATTGGTAATTGTAGCATTGTTAAATATAGTGTAGTTTTTATAGTATAATAACTTTTAATATATAATTGGTAATTATAGTATCATTAAATTTAATTGTATTATTATTAAATATAATATAGTTTTATAATATATTACATTATATGTAATATAGTATAGTATAGTATAATATAATAACTTTTAATTTGTAATTGGTGATTATAGTTAAATAGTATAGTTTTTATTGTACAGTTAAATATAGTACGATTTTTATTGGATTTTCCTGGATTTTCACGCGTTTCCAAATTTCTGTAACATTATGATACAAATATAAAGTAAAGAAACAGAGTGTAAACTTTGATCTGCTACGTACTCTAAACAATAATTGTAAGTAATACATGATACGTATATTATAATTCGTTGAATATTTTCTGGATTCTCTGAATATTTTTCGTACATCGTACGCGTTGTTCTGTTTTTCTACGAACGCATCTAGTTATTGAAGCATTTATATTGGATATTGTGTACAGAAAAATTAATGGAGACCGGAACTATCAGTTTGAAAACTTCAAACGTATCAAAAGTAGATATCTCGGAACGAGATCGTCATAAAATTTGTAAACCTACATAATCCACAAAGCAATCAAATATATTCCATTCATATAGAATTCAACTCAAATAGAACATGACTAATTTTTGAAGAAAAGGAAAACACGTAGATATATCCTAGATATGTCTAATTTTTTGGATAACGTTAAGTAGCCTTAAACTTTCTCCATCGCTTCGACAATACAACCCCAAGATAAGGGATGATTAGGATCCCATTATTTAACACTTAACATTGGACTCATCGATAGTTACATTTCATTCTGAAGGTTTCAACTTAACTGAATTTTATTATTACCTTCGTTCATGCAGAACATAAAATATAAAATGAAATACACATATATGTATATTAATAATATAATATTAATCGTACACTGCGAGATAAAATTAAATTTTTATCGTGCGAATTATAAAAATTTATATTAATAATATATCATTTATATTAATAATACAATTATAATATCAATATTAATATACAATATATAATATTAATATTATATATATATATAATATTAATTATAATATTACAATATATATTAATTATAATATTACAATATATAATATTAATTATAATATTAATTATTATATCATTAATTATTCACTATATTGTCATTTAACCTAACCTAACCCAGCGATATTGTGGTGAATAACAAAGAATTCTAAAAATGAATATAAATTGAGTAAAAAAGCTACAAAGTAACACAGAAACGGAGGTAGAAATGAATTAGACATGGATTTATAGTACTCAAGGGGCGAGGTACTCCTTTTTTCACGTCGTCCGAAAAGTGCCACCCCCTCGTCCGAAATTCTACGCAATTGAAGAGACAAGAAGTGGAGGAAGAACGCGGCGTTCTCCGCGTAGTGTCCTTTGTTCCCCGAGCACAACACGGTGCATTGCATCGACGTGCAAACTGCGCAGCGAGCTAATCTCGTGAAGGGGGGAGGAGGAGGAGGATGGGGGGGGGGAGATAAGAGAATCGCGCGGGGGCGGCGCGAGGCGAGAACGGGTGGAAAGGAGAGAAGGAGTAACGAGCGATGCAGAGTGGAGGCAGAGGGAACGGAGCACGTGGCGCGATGGCTAGGTCAAACGCGCACAATGCCCGAAACCGAGAGGCGGCGAAGCCGAGCCAGCGTGGAAAATACATTGGGTAATCCCGAACTGACAGACTGCCGCGCACGTGCACACGTGTTCGTTCCCTCCGCTTCTCTTCTTGTCCCTTTTCTTCTCTTCTCACTCGCGAAAACCCCCAACGTCGTTACGCAGCTGCGATATGCATGCACATATCTCATGCACGTACTCTATTGGCCTTTGGTTGGCCGGTGATCGGCGAGCCAAGACGAGGGCTTTGGAAGATGGTCACTTTTGAATTTCGTGGCCATTTTTTTTTTTTTTTTTTTTTTTTTTTTTTTTTGCGGAGCTTTTTCGTCGTCACGTATTGGCGACATCGAATTGATACAGCCTCTTAATTCTGACTGTTCTCACTTGATTACTAATTAATTAAGTGTAGCAAGGAGCATAAAACTAAATACTAGATATTCTAACCAGTGAATTACTATAGTATTTTATGGTCAACCGAAGGTTAAAAATATGATATATTATTTGAGTGTACTTTAAATTCTAGAAATTCTAACTAGTGAATTACTATAGTATTTTATAGTCTAGTTTATAGTACTAGAAATTCTAACTAGTAAATTAGTATTAAGAGTATTAAGACGTGAGTATCGGGAATAGCGATATCTTCTTGACTCGTTCGATATATCACAATATTCGTTTGGTATCGTTTGGTATATATATATATATATATATATATATATATATATATATATGTAAAGATATTGCAATCATCTTCCATCGTCGAATTCAAAACGAGGTAGCTACAATTCCGAAAGGTATACGACAACATACAAATATCAAAAAACGTTTGCTGAAATGTATCTCGATGTGTACTTTGATTGAATATTATCGGTTCATTGTCAATTGCAACCCGACTCAAGTTCAAATATGGAAGTGGGTTTTTAATAAAACCAGGAATGCCGCTGCGTATATATACATACATAAATGTCATAAATATCACAAAAATTAAACAATGAATATCACATATTTTTTTATGAGAGTTGCTAGATCTGTCTTAACGTCACTTAAACAACAAACATCAAAAACATCTGTTGAAAGTCGAATGTAATGTAATCGTATCAAAAACCTCATTAAATATTATTGACAAAAAGATTCAATTGCCCGCTTCTATTTTTCCAATACGTTTTCGAGAAACATCGAGTTATGCCAGCGCGCGAAGCGAGAAATCATGAAAATCTCTTTTACACGCGTTTCCATGGGTGGTCTTCTCGCGTGTATCACTTCACTACCGTACAGTGGATATTACAGGAAATCCAACAGTTGAAGAAACTTCCTCCATCGGACGGACAGTTTCGAGAAATGTTGGCTGGCTTCTGTGTTAAACGACCGACGGTATTCCGCGTTATCGTAGTGGCCATTTATCGCCTCTGCCCGCCGCGATAACTCTCCTGCGTTTTCCTTCCTTTCAAAAAATTCTACCTCGTTGCTTTTACCGTTTCTTAGACCTCCGAGAGAACTGTTTGCGAGAGAGGCTCGTGTTACTGTGCAACAACTGTTTCACGGTGTTTGTACGTGATTTATGCTATTTTCAATAACGTAAAGTAACGAGAAGAATGGCCAAGGGTGGCCACGATGTTTATTCTAAACTTCAAAACATCGTTGAACAGGGTCAATGTAATTTAGGAATTCGTGAATTATAAAATTGGCGCGAATGGTTTCTTCTGTATGTCATATTATATTATATTTTCTTTCTTTTTTTTTTTTTTTTTGTTCAATCTTGGAAAAAAAAAATTATTACGTCCTTGATATATTTATAACTGAAGAATTACAACGTTCGAAAGTCACTTTACTCCAATTGTTGTATACGAAGAAATCATTTCTGTGACACTAAATGCTGATGCTAGCGCGAAAAACGGAACTGAATGCTAAAACACGGTAACCACTGGCGGGAGCCAATTTCAAACAGCTGCAAGTGAAACTTATCGAGTAACTTGTTACTTACAAAAATTCGTATTACCACTTGCCAGTTCTCTGTAATTCGCAAAATTGCAAATTACAAGCGAGCCGTAAGTTATGAACAATTTATGCGGCTCGTTAAAAAAACAACAACACGTGTAACGCGTAATCACGCAGCACGTGATTAAACTTGACACGAAATAAAAGAAAAAAAAAAAACAAATAAAATAAAAATCTTATGGCAATGCGTCTTTCGTTCTTCGGAACATCGATTAACAAACAGATGATCGAACGAATTTAATAACATTCTCCCCCGTACTCGAGACGAATCAACGTATCGGAAACTTGTTTCAACCCTAATGTTGGAACGCGATTTCGCGACTCGGTTCGCGATCGGGCACGTCAGATCCGAAGGATCGAAAGAGGCGAGTCGAACGTTTTCCAGCGGAACGAGCGGAGAGATGATCGGATAAGGGAACGTGCATGCACACAGGCGCGCGCGATTCGAGGGTCGTTCTCGCAGCATTGTGCGCCAGCGTGGAGAGGACTTTCCAGTTAAAACGTGCAAATAAACAGCAGGAGTGGCTCGAATTAAGCACGACTCCCGCAGCGGCCGCGAGTGAAAAAGGAAGCAAAATGGCAACCGCCGAGGAGGAAAAAGAAAAAGGAAGAAGAGTCAAAAGGGAGAAAAACACGCGAAAGAGGCGCGCAACAGAAGCAAGAAGAAGAACGGTGCCAGAACACGGGCAGAAAGAGAAGAGAGACGAGTGACACAAGGTGGTTGTGTGCTTACTTTGTCCTCTAGCGATGGCGCGGACACCCTCGTGACTGGTTTCAATCTGCGTGTCAACGTAACACCGCAGTTTCCGATATTTCAGGTTTCCAGAGGCGTTGGAAATGAAAACAAAGAACGACAGTCTTACTGTTGGAAGTAGAATTTTCTGATCACGAGAATTGTGTGCCTCTTTAAATCCATTTGATCTTCAAATATTTTTCCAGCGAGGATGATAAATCTTGATAGATGATGCTATAATAATTTATACCGGAGCAAAACGATGACACTTAACTTTGGGATTTTTGACTTTATTTCCTAATCCCTGTTGCAAGGAGTATAAAACCAAATAATAGAAATTCTGACTAGTGAATTACTATAGTCAACTGTAGGTTAAAAATATGATATTATTTGAATGCGCTTTAAATTCTAGAAATTCTAACTGGTGAATTACTATAGTATTTTATAGTCTAGTTTATAGTACTAGAAATTCTAACTAGTGAATTACTATAGTATTTTATAGTCAACCAAAGGTTATTATTTGAATGCACTTTAAATTCTAGAAATTCTAACTGGTGAATTACTATAGTATTTTATAGTCTAGTTTATAGTACTAGAAATTCTAACTAGTGAATTACTATAGTATTTTAGAGTCAACCGAAGGTTATTATTTGAATGTACTTTAAATTCTAGAAGTTCTAACTGGTGAATTACTATAGTATTTTATAGTCTAGTTTATAGTACTAGAAATTCTAACTAGTGAATTACTATAGTATTTTAGAGTCAACCGAAGGTTATTATTTGAATGTACTTTAAATTCTAGAAGTTCTAACTGGTGAATTACTATAGTATTTTATAGTCTAGTTTATAGTACTAGAAATTCTAACTAGTGAATTACTATAGTATTTTAGAGTCAACCGAAGGTTATTATTTGAATGTACTTTAAATTCTAGAAGTTCTAACTGGTGAATTACTATAGTATTTTATAGTCTAGTTTATAGTACTAGAAATTCTAACTAGTGAATTACTATAGTATTTTATAGTCAACCGAAGGTTATTATTTGAATGTACTTTAAATTCTAGAAATTCTAACTGGTGAATTACTATAGTATTTTATAGTCTAGTTTATAGTACTAGAAATTCTAACTAGTGAATTACTATAGTATTTTATAGTCAACCGAAGGTTATTATTTGAATGTACTTTAAATTCTAGAAATTCTAACTGGTGAATTACTATAGTATTTTATAGTCTAGTTTATAGTACTAGAAATTCTAACTAGTGAATTACTATAGTATTTTATAGTCAACTGAAGGTAAAAATATGATACTATTTGAATGTACTTTTTTTGAAAATCACAGCATGTAGTGCATGCTAAGATTTTTAGACGTTAGTCTTTCTAATCAATTAATTGGACTTGTAACTTTATTCCCATACTGTGTATATCATCTACAGTCTGCACATATGTACCGAAAATCATTATTAATTATTACTCTCTAGCGCTGTGTTGTATTCGCTCCGCCTTTAACTAAAACTTTTGAAATCTTCCAACATGGATTATAAAATTTCCATTATTTTAAACACAAATCTCAGAAAAATCGCGGACGTTACGTTTATCATCGCCGCGACGGTGCGATGAAAAACATCTGCACAGTTAAACGACGACTTTATTCAGGATCGTGCCGGAGTCGACGCCATCGCTACTCCACCATCGCATCCCCAAGATAAACTGAAAACAAAGCGGCGTGGGATAACGCTAATATAACGAACGAGAGGGCAGCAACACGAAAGAGAGGACAACGAACTTGCCCCGTAATACTTGCTGCGCATATAATCGAGCGATTCTGGGTTAAGCGCGGCCGAAGCTACTGCGCAGAATGTCACGTCCGTATTTATTGCGGAGAAATTGCCAGCGAGCGTTCGCCGCCATTTAAATGGCCAACACCTTTCGCGGCGATAAGCCCACCCTTTCATGCGAATCTTCGCTGTTCCACGAAAGGGTGGAATTCTCTTCTCTTCTCTTCTGCCGCGTGCATTTCGTCAGCTTTGACTTTTTGCTCGAGTTTTTTTTTTTTTTTTTTGAGAAACGTAATAAGCAGAACAATGATACATCAGACGAATTCGTTTGGGGAGAGATTTCGCGTCACTGGAAACAATTATCACGTCTCCGGAGGATCGTGTTTCGCAGAATACATCGACATTCGAGAGGTGTTGAAAAGAATTCTTTTTTTAAGAATCATTTTTTTATTATTATTATTATTGGGAACGATAGTTTTTACAAGTTTTGTAGATAAATCGATCGACAGGTAGATCTGCTCAATTTCTTTTTACTATTATTATTCTCGCAGGTTTCAAAAGAATCTGAAGAAATTGTTCTCTTACCATCGGTTTAATTTTGGGAGATTCTCTTTCAATAAATATGCAACGAGGGAAATAATAATTGGATTGTTTAAAATGAAGAACAATAAGGCCTGAAAGAGATTTACACCTTCAACTCAGAAAGTTTGTCCAAAGAGAATTTCAGAGGCTGAAGATGGTCCTTCACTCAAGGAATAAAGAAACAATTGAAAAACTACGCAACACAGTTTTTCCAACTTGATTCATCCAATTGTGAAAATTTATCAACCACGTGCAGAATGTTACGAATTTATTAAAAAGATTAACTCGGATCCACAAAAACTTTAAATTTTATTCATCAATCCAAATCTCGAATATTAGGCGAATCAAGCAATAAGAGACGTAACATTGTTAAAATACTCCGTCCCATTTAATGTTCAAAATGTTTAAATGGATTTACTCGAGCGTCGTTTGGGAAATTTGCCATAAGAAGATTGAAAATGTGACTTTTAACAAGATAAGAAAAATCACGTGTTAAATAACGAAAGTTAAAAGAAGCTACCAAGCTCCGTATCGCTTCAATTTTACACGAAAATGTTGAAACTCGCAATATTGAACGCCCCAATTCCAATTCCTACGAATCGAATACTCCAAAAAAAAAAAAAAAAGAACGTGAATGCCAGCCACAAACGGCCTGCAACCGAGAGGTTGCATGGATGAAACAGCAAAGAGCCAAGAAAGTGTTGGAAACACAGTCGCCGCACGAAATTCTAGAACGAGGAAGTGATTCACGGTGAATATTCGGTGGTTTTGTATTTTATCTTGCATTCCTTGGCCTCGCAACGGGCAACGGGTCCAAAAGGGTTCGCGTGACCTTGCCCGGTTCCGTGAATAAAGCCTTGTGGCCACGCATTTTCGGAGGTTCCACCCATCAGAACCAGAGAGGATCATCCTAACGCGCTATTTATTTAGATAATTCGAGTTAGACCGAGCGACTGACCAAGGAAAAATATACCACAAGCTTCGTTTTCAGTAATATCAGAGACGATTATGGTTGTGGTAAGTGATCGTTGATGTTCGTAAGTTCGCATTGATCAACTTTAGACAATAATAGATTAAATGATAATAACGTTTTGTTTCTCATCGTTTATCTTGCACGATTCACGTTTTCTACTTTGTAATATATTTTATAATTTTGTGTGCTTTATACTAACGGCTATGGTAAATATGTATATAATTGTGACCTGTGTCCTCGAGAATCTCAATTGAAACGATGACACTTTTTCCCTTTTCTTTCAATTTATTTTATAAATGAAACGACGATAATTTTATAACTTGTATTATGAATTTTTGAACTTTTTTAAACTGTAGGGAATTTATTATATCGATACAGTGTAAATTATTTCAAGTTCCGTATAGAAGAAGTGACAAATATCCAAATATTGCAGAATTTTCAATAGTAAGAATAATTATATATATATTATTTCAAATTCCGAATAAAAGAAGTGACAAATCTCTAAATATTGCAGAATTTTTGAATAGTAAGAATAATTATATATATATATATATATATATATATATATATATATATTATTTCAAATTCCGTATAAAAGAAGTGACAAATCTCCAAGTATTGCAGAATTTTCAATAGTAAGAATAATTATATATATATATATATATATTATTTCAAATTCCGTATAAAAAAAGTGACAAATCCCCAAATATTGCAGAATATTCAATAGTAAGAATAATTATTATTAATATAGTTGTATATACAATTATATTAATAATATATATATATATATAATTATAATTATATATATAATAATTTAATATACAATTAATATATAATAATTTAATAATTATATATATATAATAATTTCTAAATGGAATATAGATGTAAAAAAAAATGATTTAATAGATTTGAAAAGTCACAAATTTCGAGCGCTATAAAATAAAAATATAACTGATCCTCGACATCCTAACGCACAAATAATTGGAATTATTTTCACATTTGGCCCGAAAGCTTGAAATATGCACTTTTGCAGGAAACTTTCAATCATTTTATTCTTTTTATCTTTCTTTCTTTTCCGCGCGAAATATAAGGTTACAGCTACGAACACGTTAGCCGCAATTATCTTAAATATAGCTCGAAGGAGGTACAAAGTCCCATTTACTTGCAATCCTTTGTTGTTCTTTTAATGGCGTTTTCGTGCGATTGACACGCGATAAATTCAAATGGAGGAGCTCGTGGATTTTTTGCTCGTTTCCTCGAGTATCTTTGTTCCACCGTGGATATTCTATACATTGCGTATATCTAGCCGCGGCCTTCGAACTATTATCCCTTATCGCGAACCCGATGCTGGCTGCGCATAATCTGGATCTCTGTCAGCGATTCTAAACAAAGCGGCTCGAAATCTCTGTTTGGTCGACCGGCACGCAATTCCTTATCTAAACGTAAACTTTGCTTTTCTTTGTGGACAGGAAGAAACATGAAGAGAGGAGAGAGAGAGAGAGAGAGAGAGAGAGAGAGAGAGAGAGAGAGAGAGGGAATGTTGCTGTTCCATCTCTCTAACGACCAGAGAGAGGATTTTTTCTTTTTATTTGAAGAAGAGAAACATCGAGAAAGTAAAGTAAAACAACGTTCTTAAACAAATTGTTGCGTAGTGATTTATGTGAAGAATTTTCGAGCACAATGAGGTTTCGAAAGTTAAAGATTTGGATATTTGGACACTTGGAAGGCTGGCTGCTCTCAAAAGTTCGAGAGGCAGAAGATTGAGAGATTGTAGGAAGTAAAAAATTTCGAGAAAAATTGGGAAATTTACAAATTTGAGAAACGGAGATTCAAATATTTGAAGATCTTGCAAAATTAAAAAGCTGAGAACTTTAAAGATTTAAAGATCGGAGAATTTAAAAAATTTTGAGAACGTTTGGAGCGTTTCAAATTTAGCAGATTAAAAAAGAATAATCAGAATCAAAATCAGAGAATCTAACGTCCAAAAGAAAAAAAAAAAAGAAGAAAAGGAAATTTTTGAATTACAAAATCATGAAATAATTCAAAATTACAAAATTAAAAGGCATTTAAGTAACAATCTATGCACGCGTTGAACATCGAAGGCGCATTTCGTCGAGCGTGGCTTTATCTTTGCCATAAATCTCGAAATTCGTCGACGACCGCTATTCGTCCGGGTTAAATACGTCAGTGACGTTCTACGAAACCTATTGGCTCGTTAACTTGTCACGTGATAAATTGGTACACTGCCAATTAGTATATATGCTTTTAAGTTCTGGCGAAATGCCATTTGTTTACCAAACGTTTGTACAACTCAATATCGATGTTTGATTTAACCACGACGCACCGGTGGCTGACTTCTTTTCATTCGTCGTCCTTTCTTTATTTTCTTCAAAAACTTGGCCCATTTCCACGACACGATTTTCTCACGCTTTTACTTTTCTATCGATAAATTGCACACCTACGGATCTTAGAAAATGTAAGATCTTGCATGCAACATTTTTATATTTTATTTATCTTTAAAAGTTTATCTTTCGTATTATTTCCATTCCAATTGAAATGATACAAAATGATAATTTCATGATTTCGTGAGCTTCTCCATATAAAAGGGACCGAGTATAAAATCCTCCGTGATTCTGGATTTTGAATTTAAAATATAATAAATGTATCTAAACGGTAATAAAAAGATAATAAATGGATCTAAAATTTTATCAAAATCTTAGGCTAAGGGAACAAGATTAAAATCCTAATACGCTAGATAAGGAGAATATGAAATATAAATTACTCTAAAATTTCAGATTAAGGAAACACGAACATGAATAACGAAATACAAACATGATTCTGTCAAGATCCGAAATTAAGAGACTATTAAATACGAGTAATGAATTACACAAAATTCTTTACAGTCACCAAAAACATACTCATTCGCTCAACTTGAAAAATATAATCGATGTAAGGGAAAATTAAACTTTCTTAATTAAATTAAAATTAAAATTAAAATTAAAATTAAAATTAAAATCAAAATCAAAATTAAAATTAAAATTAAAATTAAAATTGAAATTGAAATTAAAATTAAAATTAAAATTAAAATCAAAATTAAAGTTAAAATTAAAGTCAAAATTAAAGTTAAAATTAAAGTCAAAATTAAAGTTAAAATTAAAATTAAAATTAAAATTAAAATTAAAATTAAAATTAAAGTCAAAGTCAAAGTTAAAGTCAAAGTTAAAGTCAAAGTTAAAGTTAAAGTTAAAGTTACAATTAAAATTAAAATTTCTTCAATTCCAATTCAAATCCAGAAGGAAATTCCGAAACGAACAAACATAAAATCCTGCATTATAAACAACAATCTTCATCCCCCGGAGAAAGCCGAATAGAAAATCCTCTTCAATTAGGGGAAACAAACGCTCAATTTGGCGTCGTTCGACTCCACAAAGCATCGTCGCATTAGTATCGCTATTCAAACGATATACACCTCGTCGCGTGCAGACATATCACCGATGCATCCCGCGTGTTTTGCAATTCCCGCGGAATCCGTGACTCGGTTTTCAAAAGGAACACGATCCTCCCCGTTGCGGGGCGCGCGTGAAGCGAATTTCGAACGCGTTTCTCGCACGCTCCGAAAAGGAATTCCATCGAATGGAGGACAGCGCGGAATTAGCATAAGAAAATTGGAAGCCCGATTTCGTATTGTGTGTACTCTCCCGTGGCGTCGTGCTTCCCTTGCCAGGGTGTTGTTGTGCGCGTTCGTCCAGCCATTTGCATTCGAATCGTTTCGAAACGCGTCCACGTGTCCGGTTGGACAGATTTTCGTCGATAAGAGACCTCGTTTCATTGTCACTGTCAACGATCCTTGTTGACATATATATGTGACATTATAATAACATAAATATTATAATATTATATGTTATATATAAATATATAATATTATAATACAAATAATAATTATTTAATTAATTATTATGTAGTATTAATTATAGTAACATAAATATTATAATATTATAATAATATAATTAATGATTATTTAATTAATTATTATGTAGTTAGTGTTAATTATGATAATATAAATATTATAATATTATATGTTATATATAAATATATAATATAAATAATAATTATTTATATTTATAACATATAATATTATAGTGTTTATGTTATTATAATTAATATTAATTACATAATTAAATATTATAATATTACATAAATATATAATATTATAATATTAAATAGTAATTATTTAATTAAGTGTTATGTAGTTAGTATTAATTAATTAGTATAGTATTATTAATTATAGTAACATAAATATTATAATATTATAAATATATAATATTATAATAATATAAATAATAATTATTTAATTAATTATTATGTGGTTAGTATTAATTCTAATAACATAAATAAATATTATACTAATATCATACATTATATATAAATATATAATACACACACACGCACACACATATATATACATATTTTTTATACGTATTAAAGAAATCCGCGATCATCTACTTTTTCATCCAATATATTGGAAAACGACGTTCGACCTCTAATCGTGTTTCTTATAAATAATTCCCAACACATTGCAGTAAAATTTCACCGACGACACGTTACACGGTGCTTTTGAGACTTCGAGATGTCGTAACAACGTATTGCCAAACGCAACGCAGGAAAAAAAAAAAAAAAGAAAAAAAAAAAGAAGAAGAAAGAGAGACGAACTCGCGACTGTCAAAAAAAACAGAATCTTTAAGCATTAAAATGAGGCCAAGCGGATCCATTTAGACCAATAGAATTTTTTACGAAGTTTAAATAGCTCACCATTTTTCATTGTCATCGGCGCAGTTACGCTCTTCGAAAATGGACGAAGAAGCGCAAGTTCGTTTCAAGGGAGAGGAAGAACGACGACGAGTGTAAAACGTTCAGAAGGCCGGTGAAAATGGCGGATAGTTTTCGAAGAACACCGGCAAAGGTTGGAGAGAACCGTGTGATTGGTCCAACGACCCGAACATCCGTCGCTTTTGAACTTGGTCCACCGTTAAATATGGCAACCGACGGCCTGGGCGACTAATGTGATTGCTGGCAGACTGTTAGAGGACGCTAAAAGCACCGTGTCGTAAACTCTACGTTCCGCGTGCATGGAAGAACAAGAGAGAGAGAGAGAGAGAGAACGAGTAGAGGGTCGATGAGCATACATAGCCACGCGTAGCATATCGGTTGCTACCGGCTACCAAACTTCCAACACTATCCGACAAACCCGGTTCCCTCCTCGTGTAATTTTGTCCACGGGTGAACTTTGTATCGGGCAGATGCGACCGAATGCGCGATCTTCAGACTTCGTTGATGAAATATTTCGCCTTTCCGCGCTCCTCGCGTTTCCGTGTAATTTCGGTATCGCAAATTGCAGCCGAATTGGAAACGTAAATAACTACCGGCAAGTAAAGCGCAAAATTTCCATCGGCGGCATCAAAGCAAAACAAACTTTGTAAAACTTTGTAACACGATCGGCTACGCAAGCTTTTATTCATATATTTCACAAAGAATCCTTCGAGTCTCTACTTTACACCCGTAAAACATCTAACAAAAAATTTTTTAATATAATTAATTGGTCATTTTGACCGTTTTGGTAGTTAACTAGCGTTAACATTGGATTTTCGTGTTCAAGGTACGGAGGAAGATACGAGTAAAAAGACGAAAAGAAACACACGAGGTGTGATCTGAGTGTGTTTCTAAAATAATATCGTTCGATGTTAAATTATTGGCTGTTGGATGTTTCAAGGAGGAGCGACGAACGAATGAAAAGTTATAGGATCGAAAATTAATGTCGCAGAGAATTCGACTCTGGTCGAATTCGAAAAGAATTGAGGAAGCTGGGAAACGAAGCGACTTCGGGGGAATCAGTATTCTTCGGAGGGATAATAATTATCGGAGCTTCGAAAGTTTGTAATTGATGCTTTCGGCGACAGTCGTTTGATGGATGGAAATAACTTACGGTATCATTTCGGTGTCGATATCTGATCTATCATCGTTCGAATACTATTTAATGGTAACTATAACTGACAGATACACGAGAAACTTGTCTATCGATCACTTAAATGAAACTGATACGTCGTGAATGAAGCTTGCTTGGTAATATCGTATATCGTTACGCGAACAACCTATCCAACCGCAATCTTATTCACTGACGGATGAATTATTTATAAATCGCGGAATGCATAATTCATAAAACCATCGCACCGTTGTAAATGTTATTTCTCTCCTCGCGTCTCCTCTCAATCCCGAAATTGCGAACAGCTAAACACTTGCTTTATCATGTTACTTACTCATTGTTGAACTTCGTAGCTAACAACGCGCCATAACTAAGCACAGTTTCTAGCTTACCTGAAACATAAATAGAGAGTAAACAATTACTTACTGCTCGTTGTATCCCGCTGTCAGTACATATCAAATAACACATTGCAAACTTTCCAGTACCAAGGAGATCGTTAATCCACACGCAAATTGCCAAACACTCGTATCGGGGAAAACTTCAATATTACTCTCGCGTGATATCAAAAATTTTTCAGTAACATTCACAGAGGCGGCAGCGAGTAATTCGTAGGGACAGCTCGTCTCGGCTCTCTAATATCCGAGAATGTCGATTACTAAAAAACGCGGCACAGTGAAATATTCGACGTCTACGCATTGAGATATAAATTTCAACGAAAACTTGGAATTTTCACAGAGGAGACATCTTGTCAATTTTCAAGAACGTTCGTTAACCAAAATCAGCAAATAGCGATCCGATCCGTCGTTAATTCCCTCTCTTCGTTGTTTCTCGTCGAGTTTCGCCGTTATCCAGCGATCACAGCTTTCGTTCACTGGGTCAGACGTAGCAGGAATAATCGCGGTGTCGTTAATTTATTCCAACAGGAATCCACGGCAAGTCCATAAAGCCGTGTTACCATAACCCCTTAATTGGCCCTCCCAGGAACCGTACGTCAATGGTAAATTTATGGAACCCCAAGGTCCGGGGGCTAATTCAATTACCGTTCCCATTAGGGCAAACTCTTCGTGGCCTGATTCTCTGTCATCTTGCGAACCGGCAACGAAAAGAGGGAAAGAGCTGTGGGACCCGATAGACTCTTGCAACATGCATACAGAGTCTCTCGTCTTTTAGAATGCGAGCTCTGAAAGCTCGCGATTTCCAACTCGTGATTACATTGGACGTACCGAGGATTTTCCGAAGCACAGCGGCTACGATTGGCGAAAGATCAGTCAACAAGACACACTTTCTCAATTATCTGAGACGTCAAGTGCAATTTGCATTCCGTGAAATTATTATGGGGCGAGGAAACGTGGGAAATTGCTCGGAACTTTTCCCTATTTGTCGCTTACTACTGCATGTCCGATGTGATTATCGTAAAAAACCAAACTTGGGGTTGTTTATCAAATCAAAATACGAGGGTATGGTCGTATGTGAGTGCAGGAATCGTAGCAAATCACGAATCGTAAGAATATCATAACGAATTGCGAGTTGTGATAGCTCGAGGGCCTTAACGTCTCTTGTCATCGCATATTTTCAGTATATGTTAATTCCTAAATTGATAAATTTTATTTATATTCATGTTAAACCACTACTAGGTTAAAGCCCACCTGTATTATTTCTGCCTACTATTACTATCGTTCGCCAGTATCTGTATTTTATATTTTTGTCACATCAATATTTGCTACGTTCCACTTCCAATTGGTTAAAGTTAAAAAAAAAAGAAGAGATGACGAATGGTATTCTAATTGTGATCCCTGGATATCGATAGGAGGAGGAAAACGCACGAAACAAACATCTGAACCAATCTTCAAGATCCTCCAATCACGAATTTCTTAATCAAAGATATTCGAGATTTCGTCGATTAAAGCGGGACGGGTAGAAATCGTTCGTTGAAAATCGGTCAAAGGAGAGTCGATGAGCACCCGGTTGTTTTGCAACGCGTTTATTCTTGGACGTCGAAAAAGGGGGGGGGGGGAGGAAGGGTGAACACGAGAGTGGGGAATCAGGATAATCGAAGACGACAAACGCAATTAATTAAGCTCGATTGCGCGCCGCGACGCTAAATAACGTTGCCTAATGAGAGAAATCATTAGAGTCGCGAAACGAGGATCAAGTTCGACTATTTCTCTCCGTCGCTCGTCGCCTCTCTCTCACTTCCTCTTTAACGAACTCGGCTCGAACGCGCTCGCTCCTTCCTTTCATCGCGAGACGGAGCGCGTTTATTTGCGCTGCCTTAATTGCAAAGTTTCGCCTCCTCGAAAAATCTCTGGGACCGCAAGGGCCGATCGAATTTCGAATGTTAACATAATTCGTGAACTTTCGAAGAGGCTGCTTAATTGGTTTAATTACTTTAACTTAATTCTGCTAATACCTCCGGCACTCTTTTTGGATACTTCATCAATCGAATTTTCTATTCTTTTGACACTATTGACATTTTAATAAAAAAAAAACTGTTAATGAATCTCAAAATGTAAACGAAGTGACAATTTCCCATCGTGTTTCAATATATTCTGCTTCGTCACAAAAATAGTATGTTTGAACGAAAGGAAAAACACAGGGGGAGGGGGGGGGGGGACGTATCACGTAGTCAAACAGCAATAAATCCAAATGTAGCTAAATTAAAACGAAAAAGATGTTCATGGACTTCGAAAACGAAAAGAGAGAAAAAAAACGAAACGAGACTGTCTCTGCTGTTTCACTACGCACTTCATACTCACAATCAGTCACGAGAATGTTGCAACAACGCGACCATCCAACTCGATGTATAATATTTTTTCTATTTTCGCGAGTTGCGCACGTGTACGTGCGTGTATGCCTGACGGGTTCCAATTTATGGAAATGTTCGTTTAAAACAAATGCAAAACGAAGAGGAAGAAAGATGAAATATTGTATCGGAAGATTTGTTTAATCAAGACTAACGCGTGTTTTATTGGTAGTTCGTTTAACATGACTCTAAAAATAGCGCTTCGGGGAAGGGGGGGGGGGGGGGGAAAAAAATTT